>NC_073306.1:73040140-73335140 GCF_027595985.1 Sorex araneus
AAAGGGTAATTATGAAAGTACAATGCAATATATCTGCTGGTACTATACTAACCCACTGTCAAAGTAAAGATTTTTAGGGTGGAGTCCAATAGCCATAATGAGTGGTGTATTTCCCTGTTCTACCTCTCTCCACAAACTCATAAATTCAGCAATCTGTATTTTTCCAACCAGCACTCAGGATCACCACAACTAAAGACATAATACAGACACAGAGGGTTGGATCAAGAATACAGTAGTTAAGTTGTCTGCCTTGTACACTGCCCAAACAGGTCCAGTCCCAGGCACTACATATGGGCAACTAAGCTCTGCCAGGAGTGATCCCTCTCAGAGAGCCAGGAGTAAGCCCTGAGCACCTCCAGGTGTGGGCCAAAGAACCCGACCCACAAGCTATTAAAAACCTGTCCTGAACAACTAGTAAGGCAGTGAGGCATATTCACAGATGATATATTATGAAAACATTTTTTTAAAATGCCTTTTTTTTTCCTTTTAGGGTCACATCCAGTGGAGCTTAGGGGTTACTCCTGGCAGTGCTTGGAAGACTATGTGGGATGCTAACGACTGAACCCAGGTTGGCCATGTGAAAGGCAAATGCCCTACCCTCTGTGCTACAGATCTGGACCGAAAAATGCCTCTTAAAAAGCTTTGGGAAAGCAACAGTGCAAACTGATGACATAAACTAAAATCATATCATGCTATACAAGTGCCTTATCTAGGTGCATATACTCCACAGAAGGTACTTAAATGTCCATTAAAATCAACTATCACACCAGCTTCACCCAAAGCAGCTACACAGGTTATTTTTTGAGACACCAAGAACATAGAAACCTAACTTTGTGGTGGCCTTGGGGGCTTTGGCAATTCATAACAGCTGACATATACCACCCTCAGCATGCTTGGAACGTAACATCCTTTTTAACAAGTCTTGCCAGGGGAAGCAATGTGTTATAGGATCGTCACATTTGATCCCAGAATAACTTAAGTCTTTGCATTTCTCTTCAGCTACTTCACCCATGTCACTTAATCTGCAGGCTCTGCTATTGTCACTGTACAGATGGGAAAGAGAAGGGAAAGAGGGTGTAAAACAACTTGGCTGAAGAGGCCCTTCAAGTCACTTACAAGAGTCTTTATTTGAACTAGTTTCAGATCAGAGAGAGTGCAGAGAGCAGGGTGCTCACCTTGTGAGCCTAGGTTGGATCCTGGGCACCAGATTTGGACCCCCAAGCACAGCCCAGGAGTGATCCCTGAGCTCAGAGCCAGGACAGAGAGACACCAGCACCACAAGATGTGAGAGAAGGGGCAGGAGGAAAATCCCCCAAATTTTACTACTTCCTTCCCCCCCACCACTGTCCAACACACACAAGAATCCTTTGATAAATTCTCAACTGACAGCAAGCACAGTCAAGTTCGTTAATGAGCTTCTACTTGTTTGTCGGAATGAATCATCGATGCCACCTGGGCCTGCAGGTGATGCGAGTCTAGGATAAGAGCTATGATGCATTCAAGTTTGCTGCTGAGTCCAAGTTCATACTCCACCTTTACCTTCTAGTTTCAATATCGTGAGGCCTAAACTTTAATTCTAAAGGTATTCCCCTCCCACCCCCCAACTCTCCAGCCCTAATTCTTTTCGAATGTTACCCAGTCTCTTAAATGTGTCAAGTCATACCTATGCCAGAATTTTCTTTTACGTACACAGTGAACCACTCCTCCTAAGAACACCGAGGCACCTAGCACTCAGGCAGTCCGAGATCTAGACACTAATCTATCCCAATTGTTAAGGAAGCCCGGCAATTTCGGGTCTTCCTCTCCTACTTGGAAACCAACCGGCTTGGGAAAAGGTGCCACTTAAAAATACTCCACCCGTCGCCCATCCGACCACTCGCCGCCCACCCCCCCAAATGTCAATTCTCTGAGACTCAACAAGAACTCGATCAGCTTTGCAAGCAACGTAGTCTGGCGATCACAACTACGGACCCCGAAACGGGGCTCAAATAAGCCCCCCAAGTCCCCGACATCACAAGTGCAGAGGACAAACGTTTTCCAGCGGATTCCACGTCCTAGGGCCCAAGTGATCTTGGAGATCAGCTATAACCGTTGCTCAAACGGGGGCAGGGAGCTCCCAATCCGACGGACTGCGTTTAGCTATAAAAATTCTCGGGCCCCGTGGCTCTCCTACACGTCTGCTTCTTAAGATGATGTCAGTTCTCCCCACCCCGGCCCCCCCACCCAGCCCCCCGGGACTAGACCTCTCTCCCGGGCTTCTCTTTCCGCGGCTGCGGCCAAGGGCCATCCTCCGGTAAGTCGTTCTGACGCCGGCCTCTAGCGGCGGGCGCCAGCAAACCCCGCAGCCCCGGGCACGGGAGACCCGCAGCCGCCGCGACCCTGCCCCCCTGCCGTCTCCTCCTGCCGCCCCCCCCCCCACGGCCCCGCGCGGCTCATCACACGCCCGGCGCCACCCTCCGCTGCATCCTGGAGAGGGGCTGGAGCTTCCCCCACACCGGAGGCCACCGAAGGTGCGGGCGCAGCGTTGCCGGCTTGGAGAGACCCTTCCCCGCGGCCCCACCACGAGCCGGCACCTACTAGTGTCTCCTGCAGTCGGCGCGCCCCGGCCCAACGCTCGCCCGCCAGCTGCAACGGCCCCAACGGCCCGTGCGCCAGGGCTCGGCCGAGCGGCTCGGCGCGGCGCGGCGCCAAGCCAGGTGCCAGCGCTCACCTCCGCGCCCGCCCTCCACCGAGCGTGTCCACGGTCCTGCCCGCCGCCCCCACCACCCCGCCCTGCCCCGGGTCCGCCCGGGCAAGGCTGGGCACCGCCGGCCCTGCGGGGGGCGACGCGTCACAATTCCCGCAGCGGGGCTGGCCTCTCACCGTCACGGCCCCGCAGGAGCAGCGGGAAAAGGCACCGCTCCGAGTCCCAGACCCGCGAGCGCAGCCCCGAGGGCCCCGCAGCGGCGCCGCGGAACGCAGCAGCGCCCCGCGCCGGCGGCCAGTCTCCGCCCCCGGTCCCCGCCCCGCCAGACCCCCCCCACCCCGAGCCCGCCTGCGTGACGCTCCGCCCCGCCCCGCGCCGCGCCGCGGCCCGGCTCCGCAGGTTCGCGAGGTTCCCACCCCGCCCCCGCGCCGCCGCGCGGCAGGGGCCGCCGCCTCTCATTGGCCCCGCTAGTTGCTAGGCGACGAACAACCGCGGCCTGCATTGGTCCGGTGGGGGCCCTCTGGAGTCTCCTCCCTCCCGCCCCCTCCAAAAAAAAAAAAAAATCCGGAGCGAAAAGAAAATCTTATCCCCGGGCGCAGCTGCGGCTGCGGCACCTGTTACGCCCCGCGGTTCACCCGGCCCAGCCCTGCTGCCCCGCCCCCTCCTCTCGCCTGCAAAACTCGGGGGTGAGGGTGGGAACCGTGATGGGACGGGCTGGTCTGGGGAGGGGCCGGGGGAAGGGGAGTCGGGGCTCCTCTGAAGCACGTGTTCCCAACTGCACTGAACCCCTAACAGCCACCCAGCAAAAAAGTGGAGTTCCCAGAAGAGACACACGTGCGCTCGCAAAAGTGGAGAAATGAGGCGAACAGCCGGCACCCAGAATTAGGTCAGGCCCGGGGGAAGCCAGGCTCGAGCCCGGGAGATCGCGGGTGTAAACAAGCCAACCAGGAGAAAGTGGCAGGTGAAAAATGAGGGCAAAGAAACGCGCTGGGCAGGAGGGCGCGGCAAGACGGGAGAAATTGGCTCCGCGTGAATCAGAAGTTGGTGCAGGGCGTCTCACACCCACCCAGCACCGCTGTGCAGGGGAAATACCCGCTGCTGCCCCTTCGCCCCATTCATTCCCCAGTGCTGGAGACTTCCCGGCGAGTCTGGCGGCCTGAGAATCATGCATGTGAACACATGACGAAAACAGAGCTGTACTTGGATGATTTCGGGGTTTTAGTGAAAGTTAAGGAGTATACTCAAGAGGAAAGAGGTTTTGTCCTTTAAGGAGGCCCTTGAGGGAACTTTGAAACGAAAATAGGGAGAGTAAGAAGTAGTGAGAGGTGTGGCCGGAAAGATAGCATTGGTTGTAAGGCACACGCAGCCAACACGGGTTCGATCCTCGGCATCCCATACGGCCCCCTCCGTTCCCCAGCCGCCCCTTTACATTTAGTATCTGTGCAGGAGGTTCGGCTAAATACTGGTAAGCTCGATAATACAAGGATCCTGACATTACAAGGACACTGCCAAGCAGTTTTGGCCTTGCGGAAAGGAAGGAATCAGTTATTACAAATGGTTATCTTACTCCCAGACCCAGGATACCTATGGGGAGGGGGGTGTGTGTGTGTGTGTGTGTGTGTGTGTGTGTGTGTGTGTGTGTGTGTGTGTGTAGGAACAATAAACGATACTTAAAAAGTACATTTTATGGGAGAAAACTTTATTATAAGGTGTAAAAAAAATGAAGTTACTTTGGAGACTGAAAATTTCTTCTTGGGGCTGGAGGACTGATAACACAGCAGGTAGCGTGCTTGCCTTACATAAGTCCATCCTCGGTTCAGTCCCTGATGGCAGAGCCAGGAATATGTCCTGAGCACTCCCAGGTGTGGCCTGAAAACAAAACAAAATATGAAAATTTCTTCAAAGTCTGGTTTACTGGAAGAATATAGGTTTTTTTTAAAATGCCTGTTGCATTTCATTTGGAATCAAATTATTAAAGCTTTATGGGCCAGAGCCATGATACAGTGGGTGATTGCCTTGCATACAGCTGACCTTGGTCTGATCCCTGACAACCCTTCTGATCCCCAAACTCTACCAGGAATGATCCCTAAGCACAGAGCCAGGAGTTAAGTCCTGAGCGCCACTGGGTATGACCCCCCAAACCAAAAAAATGATCAAAGTTTTGTGTACCTTTGTGCCCCCAAATTGGACTCACTCCAGATTGACCCCTAGATTAAGGAAGCAAAACAGTGATATCTGTTTGAATGATGTGATAGTCCCTCTCTGTTCAACATTCTTGTGGCTATGATTTAACCCTGACAGAAGCTCACACACACCTACATACTAGTAAAGAATCTGGCCGATGACTGGAGAGAACTAGTCAGTGGACACTGTGCAATGGAATTCTTGTTTCCTCATTACTAGACTTTTAAAGTTCCTGATGATGTTTCTATATCATTTTCTGCACATGCAGCGTGTGCCTATGTAAATTCATTATATGTTCTTCAATGGTGTGCATAGTCACTGTACCCCACCCCCCCAGGTAAGTATACACACTTTTCTCTGGAGAACTACTAAGTATTTGTGACTAGTATGTCCACAACCCTAAGGCCTCAGCCTAAAGGTAGTCAGCACAGGTCACTACCAATCATTAGTTTGGAAGATCCATCAGTGGCGCTCCTTTAGGTTGCTTTGGGGAACTCCACTGCACACTCAGAAGTCAAGTGATGTTCAGGGAACTTAGAAACTAGTTTTAACTTGCAGAGCTCCTAAAATGGTCTTGGGGATCCTCTTCTGTTTCTTCAAATCACACCAGAGATCCACTCATCTAGACCCCTCCTGGGTCTCTATCCCCCTTTGCTTAAATACTGAGCCTGTGGCCTAATTCTGCTCAGTACCCAAGGCCTCATGGGGGTGAATGGCTTGGTGCTTCAGGGAAAGGGTTTTATTGCATGGAGTCCACACAAACTCATCTGTCCCCTTTTTGGTCCTCTGGTGGGAGAGACTCTTCCCACAAGGCCCGCCTGCCTGCCCACCTCCTTCCTCTCCCACACCAGATGTTGCTAAGGGATCACTGCTAGCTCAGTACTCCAAGATCATTCCTGGAGAAATGGGGGTCGGGGTAGGGGGTGGGGTGGTACCATGTGCTGTGCCAAGAATCAATCTGAGTGGACCATATGCAAGCCAAGCACCTTGCCTCCATAAAGGTCTTTTTCTTCCTGGATCTCAATACATATAAAGCAACAATCTCGGGCCTGGTTTTCTTGTTTCCTCCTTTATGTTTGTGTTCTCCATTGGAATGGAGGCCCAAGGGACCTAGTGGGTGAATTTGTCTCTAAGGCTTCAGCACCCCCATGCGTGCACTGGGGCATGGAAGGAGGCAGAGAGGGAGGGAAAGAACATTGTTACTCTTTGGGGGTTTTTATTTGGGGGGGCTACACTCAGTAATGTACAGAACATCTTGATGGGGCTCAAAGGATATTTGGTACCAGGGATCCAGCCTGGATCAGCAAGGCAGTACCTGAATCACCAGCCCCTTACATTGCATTTTGTTAACTTTTATTACATTGGACAGTTTGCATGGACATACTATTGTGATACAATTGTAATGTTGAAATAGGCTCTGACTTTAGTGTGTGAGTTGTTAATAACCACCCTTTGTTTTATTCATCTATATTCCTCAGAAACCAATGTTTCAAATACTCTTGCAAACATTTAGGCCACAAAGTTACTACTCATGTGTGTCTGTTCAGATCTGAATAATGATGAGCTGAATGATAAAGGCTTTCAGCTGTAATTCCTACCATCTGGGGTATTGCAATCGCAATAGCAATTTCTAGATCCAAATGGAGAACATGTCTTGTGAGGCCCTGCATGCTGCAACAGATCTGAATGTGGGCTGAGTCACCTCGCCTTAATGGCCTCACTCATTAATTCTGTGTTCTAGCCAGGACCATGTTTCCAAGGGTGTCAGGGTGAATAAATCAAGGCCCACTCGCTGCTGTGCTAAGAACATTCATAGCTACAGTCTCATTTTACTCACTGAGCCAATTGGGGGATGTTTGTCATTAGCTGGGAGATAGTAGAGGCAAGATTCCAACCGTTGGGAGCCTCAGAGACTTCCCTGATGCCTGGTCAGCTCAGGGAAGAGGAGAGGGAATGGGAGGAGACCCTCGGGAATGGGCAGAGAGCAGCTCTGACCACAGGCAGAGTTCAGCCACCAGCTCTGCTTCCTTTAGTGGGTGGCCTTAAACTTTGTTAGGTTTGACTCCTCTGGCTCTCCAAGCGAATTTCTGCACCATGTTGCATTTCCAAAGATGATTCATTTCTGGCCAATCCCTTTGGATTTTGGCCAGTTGGAGTCTGGCTTGAAATAACAAGTACTATGCCACTTACAAATGCTGGCTGAGTTTGTAAGGGAGGGGAAAACCCAACCAGAAACAGAACACTGCTGTTCGCTTTCCATTCCGCCTCCACCCAGGTGAAAATTCCCAGAAAAAGACACTATCTCCCATCATTATCTATGCCACCCACCCTTCCACACACAAACATGCAAAAGCAGACATCACTGGATATTGTCTGAAGGTTCCATTCTTGGAGCTTTAGATTTTTGTCTGGTCTATTGAGTGTCTGCTCCATTTCTATTTCTTTTGGAAGCTTTCTTTCTGAGCAAAAATAACAAATTTCAATTAGCCTTTGTTGTGTTGGTGTCCAATTGCCTGTTTCTCCCATATTAATTGTTCTGGAATGCTCAGGGGCTACTTCCAGCATATTTTCCAGTGGTGCCTAGGCCTCCCACATACAAAGCAAATGCTCAATCTTTCTTTGAACTTTCTTCTTATACCCCCCCTCCCCACTGATTAATTTTAAAATGGGCTTTGAGGGACTGAGTGATAGTAGAGCAGGTAGGGCACTTGCCTTGCACATGGCTAACCTGGGTTTGATCCCAGGCACCCCATGAGCCCCACCAGGAATAATCTCTGAGCACAAAGCCAGAAAGAAGCCTTGAGCACTGCCAGGTGTGGTTCCAGAACCAAAACAAAATAGGCCTTGTAAAACTTTTTTATATCTAAATAAAGATGACAAGGTGATAACTGAAAAATGTGGCTAGCCTGAAGTCCTACATTTCTAAGAGAGAAGCACATCTTCTTTAGTAAATATAACACACGAGTACAAATAACAGTTACACATGTACAAAAGTAATTCTGAGTATTCAGAAGCACTATTCTGAATTCTTTTATGTATTTATTAATTTGGTTTTGGGACCATGCCCAGAGGTGCTTGCTTACTCCTGGCTCTGTGTTCAGGGACCATTTCTGGTGATGCTCAAGGGACCATATGGTATGCTGGGGATTGAACCGAGGTTTGCTGTAGTGCAAGCCAAACACCCTCCCCAATATACAGTTCCTAGCTTCAATTCTGATATAAGACTTTGATCATATTAAGTCCTTGACAAAAACTCATCCTCTCTATCCCATCATTAAGTTTTATAATTTCACTGAAAAATTGCGGGATCGCATCACAGCATATTACATTTCACATTTGAAAAAAATCACCAAAAAATCACCAGAAAGGGCCATGGTTATAGCTCGGAGGTAGATCATGTGTCTCACATATAAGAGGTCCTGGGTTTCATCACTGGCACTATAAAACAAAACAAAACAATCTCACACACACACACACACACACACACACACACACAGCTAACCTTGCTGATTTAGGTGACTGCTAAATCTTTCTCAGACCCAGCAACTAACATCAGTCTACCGTTTATACTTTCTATTTTAAATCCAAAGTCTCAATTAGCCAACAAATGACCTTCAAAAAAAAAAAAAAGCTGGGGGAGGAAGAGTTCAGGAGAGGATTATAATGACACATATTTATTATATTTTATTTTATTGAATCACTGTAAGATATAGTTACTAGCTTTCATGTTTGAGCTACAATCACACAATGATCAAACACCCATCCCTCCACCAGTGCACGTTCCCCACCACCAATATCCCCCTTTCCTTCCCTCCCACTGCCTCCATGGCAGACAATATTCCCAATACTCTCTCTCTCCTTTTGGGAATTATAGTTTGCAATACAGATACTGAGAGGTTATCATGTTATCATGTTTGGTTCTTCATCTACTTTCAGCACACATTTCCAATCCCGACCGATTCCTCCAGCCATCATTTTCTTAGTGATTCCTTCTCTATTCCAGCTGCCTTCTCCCACTGCCCCCCTCCCCCTATGATTGCAGGCTTCCAGCTAGGGCGCATTCTTCCTGGCCCTTGTATCTACTGTCCTTGGGTGTCAATTTCATGTTATGTTATTTTATACTCCACAAATGAGTGCAGTCATTCTATATCTGTCCCTCTCTTTCTGACTCATTTCACTTAGCATGATACTCTCCATGTCTATCCACTTATAAGCAAATTTCATGACTTCATCTCTCCTAAATAGCTGCATAGTATTCGACTGTGTAGATGTACCAAAGTTTCTTTAACCAGCAATCTGTTCTCGGGCACTTGGGTTATTTCCAGATTTTGGCTATTGTGAACAGTGCTGCAATGAACATAAAGGTACAGATGTAATTTCTACTGTGCTTTTTTTTGCACCCTTGGTATATATTCCCAGAAGTGGTATTGTGGGGTCATATTGTGAGGAATTGGCCCAGAACAGACCATAGGAATTAGTTTAGCTTTCTCAAGATTCTTTTTACAGGAACCCGCATTATAGAATAACTTGTTTTTCTGCCCCTGAGCAAGGAACTTGGATACAGTCGCTCCGGGTTGCAAGTCAGACCAGATAACCAGATGCCTCTTAGATGCCTTCTAAAAACCCATACCACTAGACCCATGACTGCCCTAAAACCCAGAACTTTCCTGAACATTTATGCAAATGCTGATCTCTAAAACTATAGGCTAAGGAGTGATGTCCTCCTAAATGGATTGGTTAGGAAAATATGTATCATTACAAATCTATTGGCTATGAAATGCATGAGCTCTGCTGTAACAGCCAGTGAAGGCCTATATAAGATCTCCTTTGAAGAAGCTCGGGGCCTTGCCTCGCACATGGGACCTATGTGTCACTGTGTGCGTATGCACGACCCTGGCTAACCAGCTTAATAAACTACCCTCTTGCTGATTGCATTCCCATGTGGTCCTTGTCTGCAGTCGGAGATCCAGAACCATGTCCTAACATTATGAAAGCTCAGTTTCTAGTTTTTGAAAGAACTGACCATATTGTTTTCCAGAAAGGCTGGACCAGTCGGCATTCCTATATGCCATGAAACAAGAAAACATCGAGAAAATGGATAAATTCCTGGATTCCTATAGCCTCCTGAGGCTGAACCAAGAAGATCTGGAATACCTGAACAGACCTATCACCATCAAGGAAATTGAAATGGTAATAAAAAATTTCCCCAAGCACAAAAGTCCCAGCCCAGATGGATTTGCAGTGAATTCTTCCAAATCTTTAAAGAGGACTTACTCCCAATCCTCTTTAAGCTTTTCCAGGAAATTGAAGCATCAGAAACACTTCCCAACAGTTTCTATGAAGCAAATATCACCCTGATACCAAAAGCAGATAGAGTTACCACAAAGAAAGAGAGTTACAGGCCAATAACCCTGATGAACACAGACACAAAGATCCTCAACAAAATATTAGCAAATAGAATCTAACAACTCATTAAAAAGATTATACATCATGACCAAGTAGGATTCATCCCAGGGATGCAAGGATAGTTTAACATTCACAAGTCAATCAACATAATTCATCATATCAATAAAAGAAATAATAAAAACCATATGATCATATCAATAGATGCAGAGAAAGCATTTGACAAGATCCAGCACCCATTTATGATGAAAACTCTCAGCAAGATGGGCATCGAAGTAACTTTCCTCAATATAGTCAAAGCCACCTACCACAAGCCCACAGCAAGCATCATTCTCAATGGGGAAAAACTAAAAGCCTTCCCTCTAAAATCAGGCACAAGACAAGATTGCCTGCTTTCACTGCTCCTATTAAATATAGTAATAGAAGTACTGGCCATAGCAGTTAGGCAAGAAAAAGATATCAAGGGCATACAGATAGGAAAGGAAGAGGTCACGCTATCACTATTTGCAGACAATATGATACTATACTTAGAAAACCCTAAAGACTCTACAGAAAAGCTCCTAGAAACAATAGCTCTGTATAGTAAAGTGGCAGGCTACAAGATCAACACCCAAAAGTCCATGGCTTTCTTATATACAAATAATGAAAGAGAAGAAAGAGACATTAAAAGAAAAATCCTGTTCACAATAGTATCTCAGAAAATCAAGTACCTCAAAATCAGCTTAACCAAAGAGGTGATGGACCTGATGCAGGCAGATAGATAGCAGCGAAAGGCGCTGGGCAATGAAACTTAGATTCACAAAGTCTCTGGGAAGGAGAATCTTAAGACTGATCCACCTTGAGAATTCAGAAAACAAAAGACCGGATAAGAAGACAGACCCTGAAGATAATGAACCCCTCCCCAGGAAGTTCCTCAAACTCTCAGACCTCTCCCTTTATTTGATTGAAATGTGATCCAGTCTAAAGAAGACTATCACCACTCCCAACCTCCCTGGTAACCTCCTTAGCAACGGACTTTTACCTGGGAAGAAGCCCCACGTGGGGGCAGGTTGAAGAAACCCTATAAAAGACACCTTGAACAAAGGAAGGGCACGCATATGCTGCCTGAGCCCATGTGCTGCTTGTGCCCACATGGCCAAGCACATGTGGTACCCAAGCACATGTGTCGCCCGCATCTCCCCTCTTGAGATGTGTACTTTCATGCTTTCGTGTCCAGTGCTAGGATGTGTGTAGAGCTCTCTCCACCCTTGGAGAAGCCCGTGTTCTCTCTTGAGTGTGTTACTCTTACTCTTCTCTCTCCCTCTTATCCCTTCCTCCTTCCCTCAAAAAACCTCTAAATAAAATCTGTTTACTTCCCTGCTTGTCTACTCCTGAAATTCTTTTCCGTGAGTGAGACAAGAACCCAGTAACCCTGGGGCCCAGTGGTAGAGGCGGTTGTGGAGAAAGTGACTGTATTTCTCCTCCCCGCTTCACATAAGTCACCTGTGGGGCCCACCCACATCAGACCTATACAAGGAAAATTACAAAACACTACTTCAAGAATTAAAAGAGGACACTAGGAAATTGAGACACATTCCCTGCTCATTGGTAGGGAGGATTAACATCAAAATGGCAACACTGCCCAAAGCACTATGTAAATTTAAAGTGGTCCCTATCAGGATACCGATGACATTTTTCAAAGAAATAGACAAAACACTCCTGAAATTCACATAGAACAATAAACCCCCAAGAATGCCTAAAGCACTCCTTGGGAAAAAGAAGATGGGTGGCATCACCTTCCCCAACTTCAAACAGTACTACATAGCAGTAGTGATTAAAATACTACTGTGGTATTGGGCTACAAACAGACCTGTAGACCAATGGAACTGAGTTGAATATTCTGCCACAGACTCCCAAATATATGACCACTTAATCTTTGACAAAGGAGCAAGAAATGTGAAGTGAAACAAGGAAAGCCTCTTCAACAAGTGGTGCTGGGAAAACTGGATAGCTACCTGCAAAAAAATGAACTCTGACCTCTGTCTAATGCCAGGCACAAAAGTCAGATCAAAGTGGATTAGACCTCAATATCAGACATGAATCCATAAGGTACATAGAGGAAAATGTTGGCAGAACCCTCCGTGACATGAAAGCTAAAAGCATCTTTAAGGATGAAACACCACTGACCAACCAACTGGAAACAAACATAAACAAATGGGACTACATCAAACTAAGAAGTTTATGCACTTCAAAAGAAAGAGTGACCAAAATACAAAGAGAGCCCACAGAATGGGAAAGAATATTTACCCAATACCCATCTGATAAGTGATTAATATCCAGGATATACAAAACACTAATAGAATTGTACAAGGAAAAAACCTCCAACCCCATCAAAAAATGGAGAGAAGAAATGAATAGAATCTTCTTCAAAAAAGAAATACAAATGTCGAAAAGGCACAAGAAAAAAATGCTCCACAGTGCTAGTCATCAGGGAGATGCGAATCAAAACAACAATGATATATCATCTCACACCACAGAGACTGGCACACATTCAAAAGAACAAAAGCAACCAGTGCTGGTGTGAATGTGGGGACACAGATATTTTTTAGTTGTATTAAAGTTTGCTTCCAAGGGGCCCCAGGGAAGACAGCCAGGCGTGCGGGCAAGAGACTCTGCATCGCTCTCTTCCCGGAGCTTGCTTTTAAATCTCTAAACGCTGGCCGTGGATGGTATTACACGGTGCTGGCGCTGGGGGCAGTCTTTGAGTGTGACCACCTTGCTGCTGGGAGATGGGAAATCTGGGCGAAGGAGGCCCAGTCCCGATCCCAGCAGGCTTGGAGGTCTCAGCCCTGGGTCCCACACACCTGCATTCCTCTGCCAGTTCCTTCATGCATGAGGCTCATTTGAACGTGTGGAGAGGGGCCTTGAGCATGGCTGTGGCTAGGCTCCGGAGGTCTTTGGCTGCCGGGAGCTCTGCTCAGGATGGGGAGGGAAGCTGGAGACCAAGGCCCCTCTCCACACATTCGGACGAGCCTCACGCATGAAGGAACTGGCAGAAGAACCAGCTGTGTGTGACCCGGGACTGAGACCTCCAAGCCTGCTGGCGTCCAGAGACTTAAAAGCAAGCTTCCAGAAGAGAGCGACACAAAGAGTCTCTTGCCCGAGCACCTGGCTGTCTTCCTCGGGGCCCCTTGGAGGGGATGGGCTCCAGCTTCCCTCCCCGCCCCGAGCAGAGCTTCCAGTAGCTAATGACCTCTGGACCCTAGCCACAGCCATGCTCAAGGCCCCTCTCCACATGTTCAGATGAGCCTCATGCATGAAGGAACTGGCAGAGGAACACAGGTGTATGGGACCCGGGGCTGAGACCTCCAAGCCTGCTTGGATCGGGACTGGGCCTCCTCTGCCCAGATTTCCCATCTCCAGTAGCAAGGCAGTCACACCCAGGAACTGTCTCCGGCGCTGTGTAATCCCATCCACAGCCAGCATCCAGAGACTTAAAAGCAAGCTCCCGGAAGTGGTATCTTATAGCCTACTTCTCCCTCCGGAGAACCTGGCAATCTACTGGGAATTTCCTGCCCACATGGGAGAGCCTGGCAAGGTTCCCATGGTATATTAATATGCCCAAACCATAACAAGCTTGGTCTCATTCCCCTGACCCTGAAAGAGCCTCCAATGCTACATTGTTGGGAAGGATGTGTAAAGAGAGGCTTCTAAAATCTCAGGGTTAGGACGAATGGAGACATTACTGAGACCACTTGAGAAATTTGACGATCAAAGGGATGATGATGAAAGTTTGTTTAAAGACCAAACATTGATTTAAATAGTTTAACTGATTCAATTCTATACCTAGGATCCCTTTTATTTCAAGTGGTCCTAATTTCTCTTCTCTTAACTACAATCTTCTTCAATACTATAGTGAATTAGGGGGGTGAGGGTAGGGCCTCCTAAGTGGTGTTCAGGAAGCCCAGAACACCATCTATAGTTCTCAGCCATTAGGCTTGCAGTTCAATACAAGGGTCTGAGGATGAGAGTCTGTTCCTACTCACTGGTACAGGGATCACTTGGGCCACCCTGGTGCTGGGGACCTCTAGGACTGTGGTGCTCCGGGGACTATGTGGTACCAGGATTAAACCTGAGTTGGGCACATGAAAAATTATATATGAATAAAGCATGCTGACCCACTGTACCATCTTCCAGCCCAGCATAGTGGATATTTCTTGAACAATTATCGTGAGCCATGCATTAAGGTCAAGTCCCTGATCTCAATAATTCAGTCTCCCAGAAGACAATAGTGTTAGTCTCAGTACTGAAGAGAAGTGGAGTCTATTACAGGCAGTTTAGTTAGCAGGGACTGGATCAGATTCTGTGATGACGTCCCTGAGCTCCCAAACCCACCCAGAGTTCGCTGCTAAATGGGCATTCTATTAAGTAAACTGAATGCTTTGTGGTCTAAAGTGGGACTTCCTCGGAACTGGAGACATAGTATAGTTCATAGGGAATTTGCCTTGCATCAGCAACCCATATTTGATCCCCAGCACTGTATAAGGTCCCAGCAGGAGTGATCCCTAAGTGCAGAGCCAGGAGTAAACCCTGAGCACTGTCAGGTGTGACCCCCAAAGCAAAATTAAATAAACTTGGGCTTCTTAATTTCTTTCCACTTGCAACTCCTTTTAATTGGAGAAAGTTTTATGTGATCCATCATTCATAAAATAAGTATACAAATATATTTATGTTGAGGGATATATTGATAATCCCTCAGAAGTGTATTTTAAAGAAAATCTTTGTAGCCCCAACATTCTGTTACATGACTCCATATAGGTTGTGATCCACAGTTTAAGAAGTTAAAGTGGGTCTAAATCACACTAGTTGGATTCCCTGTTACTTATAGCCAAAAGTATCCCATCTGATTGCACACTGGAAAATAGGACAGCTCTCACAAAGTGACCTGAGGCTCTGCTATTTCATTTTGTTCAGACATGTATACTCAAGTGTCACAAGTGGAAACAGTGAAGTGAGCAAAATGTCAGTGTTAAATAAGTTATAGGAGTTACTTACAAAAACTGTTGGGAGGGGGTAATTATGAGAAGCAGGGAAAATGAGGACTAATACTAAACTAAATTATTTGTATTATAAAATACATATATCTCTATAATATTAATATTTTTATAAATTATATTTTTAAGAATTAACTAGAACAGAAAACTAAAGCATATTAATAAAATTTTTACAAAATAATTTGCTATTCTGATTTTTTGCTAGTACTTATTTTATGTAATGTATTTTCCAGGGTTCCTCTGCCGGTTCCTTCATGTGTCTGGAATCCAGGTGTGCAGGACCCACGGCTGAGACCTACAAGCCTACTCAGATTGGGACTGGACCTCCTCCACCCAGATCCCCCATTTTCCAGTAGGTAGGCAGTCATATCCACAAACTGCTCCCAGCGCCACGTAATCCCATCAATGGCTAAGATCCAGAGACTATAAAACAAAGCTCCAGGAATAGAGTGACACAGAGTCTCCTGCCCCCGCACCTAGCTGTCTTCATTGGGGCCCCTGGGGGGTGGGGGTTGAGTTTCCCTCCCTGCCCCAAGTGGAGCCCCGGCAGCCAAAGACCTCCAGAACCCAGCCACAGCCATGCTCAAGGCCCCTCTTCACACGCTCGGACGAGCCTCATGCATGAAGGAACTGGCAGAGGAACCCAGGTGTGTGGGACCGAGGCTGAGGTCTCCAAGCCTGCTCAAATCGGGACTGGGCCTCTCCACCCAGATCCCCCCTTTTCCAGTAGCTTGGCAGATATACCCACAAACTGCCCCAGGGGTCAATGGCCAAGATCCAGAGACTATAAAACAAAGGTCCCAGAAGCTCAGGTCCGCATTTGCGGCCATGCAACCTCTTATTGTCTAGTTCTTCCTCTTGGAGAACCTGGCAAGCTATCAAGAGTATCCTGCCCACACGGCAGAACCTGGCAAGCTCCCTGTGGTGTATTAAATATGCCAAAAACAGTAACAATGGTGGGTCTCATTCCCCTGACCTTGAAAGAGTCTCCAATGTGACACAGTTGGGAAGGACTAGTAAAGAGAATTTTAGCCTTGCTAAAATCTCAGGGTTACGAAGAATGGAGACATTTCAGGAGGCCGCTCGAGCAAATCGATGAACAACGGGATGACAGTGATATAGTGATACAGTGATTTTCCAGGAAAAATTATGCATGAATAATGTATTTTAAAATAAAATAATGGGCTGGGTGTTAGTTCAGCAATAGAGCCTTGCCTTGCATGTGTGAGGCCCTGAGTTAGATTCCAGACACTGAGTAAAAAAGTACAAGCATATTCTATCTTTTTCTTTTGGGGGGGTTGGGTCACACCTGGTGATGCTCGGGGTTACTCCTGGCACTGAATCCAGAAATTACTCTTGGCAGTGCTTGGGGTAATGTGTGGGATGCCAGGGAACAAAGCTGGGTCAGAAATGTGCAAGGCAAATGCCCTATCCCCTGTATTTCTCTGGCCCCATAAAATTATAGTCTAATTGTCCAAGTGCAATGATTTTGCTTTATTATTATTTTTTAATAGCTGAACTGTAAATCTTATGCTATTTAATTAATTTATTTATTTTGCTCGGTTCTCACTTGAGGAAAATTTTGTCTTCTCATTTTTTTTTCTTTTTGGGTCACATCCGGTGATGCATAGGGGTTACTCCTGGATTACGCACTCAGGAATTACTCCTGGTGGTGCTCAGGGGACCATATGGGATGCTGGGAATTGAACCCGGGTCAGCCATGTGCAAGGCAAATGCCCTACCAGCTGTGCTATTGCTCCAGCCCCCATTGTCTTCTCATTTTTAAAAAAAAAAACTTTTTAGTTGAATCACTGTCCTAGTGCAACAATTTTAAACAATATTTAAAAGGAAACTATTGTATGCTAAATGTCCTCCTTTTAAAACAAATAATCTCCTAATTTACGCATTTTATAAGATCATATTTTGTCTTGCTATACTTTCTTTAAAGGTGTTTTTGTATCACTTAAAGCCTAGACTTTTGAGTAACTATTTTAGTGAAGAGTTCTTTGTAATATTAATTACACCACAGACAGCTGAGATGTTGCAATAAAGAAAACAACTTATAACTTTTTATCCTGAAACTGGCTATTCAATTTTATCTGTGTTTCCACTGGACTTCTTTATTTGTAATTTTTACAGGTAGCTCCCTCTTCTCACATTCTCAATAAAGAAGAAATCTATAAGCTCTCTTCCTGATATATTTTATTTCCTGCTTTATACACCTTTATTAGTGACTTGTCAAATAATTGCTTCTATCAAACTATAGTGGAATAGAATCCAACATATACTGGATAAAACATCCACATAAAATTTAAGACTTGAAGACTTTGATATCTGT
The DNA here is from genome assembly GCF_027595985.1 of Sorex araneus. NCBI lineage: Eukaryota > Metazoa > Chordata > Mammalia > Eulipotyphla > Soricidae > Sorex > Sorex araneus. The sequence goes on from NC_073306.1 coordinate 73,057,785, forward strand.
TAAAATATATATTTAAGTTCTAGCTTAAGGCTTCTGATCATATGTGAATCTGCCTGTCTCTTTAAGAAGAAAAACCAATTGCCTTCTGTTGCTGGGTGCTCTTGGATTTATTTTATCTTAGCAGCTGTTCCTGAAGTCCATGTTATTCAAATGACAGGTTTCAAGCTTTGTGGTTTTTTTTCAATTTCTGTCTATGCTATCAAATATAAAATCCGGAATTAAAATGAGGTAGGGGTGAGGACAATTAAAAGCGGTGGTGAAATAAAATAATATTGAAGAAACTCTAATTTTCACTTAACTTTTCATTTAAAATACAACCACTGAACCTGCTGTCCCTGAAGCCCCATTAACAAAACCAAGGCACTCCCCCTCGAAACTTTAGCACCAAAAGTTAGATGATATATTTAGTAGTGAAAGCATGTGTAGTGAGGAGAGAGGGATTCTAAATGAAAATAAAGTAACTCCCAGTGGTTAGAGAAGATAAGGAAAAAGAATATGGCAGGCATTTTTTTTTCCACTCTGGGAAAAAACAAACAATATTAATCTTATATATACAGGCTACTCTTTCATCTGGAAAGAATAATATTACAACTTATATGCTGTTTTTTTCATTTATTTTTGCTGCAATCTTTAATAGGGTAGCAAATATTAAGAATGCAAACATATCCTTAGCTATGTCATATACTTGCTATAGAAACTAGTATTTTTCATTTTATTGACAAACAAATTTGTTTTGATAATAGCAAAGTATATATCCAATCTATTTAGAAATTATAGCCCCATTTTTGTCTGATTATACATTCCTACTAATGCTAATGATTTTTGAGTAACTTTATTACTGTCAAACATATTCTCATCCATTTAGTCCCTACAAAAACCCTATGTGGGTATCATTATTGCTTTTATTTTCAGGTTAGGAATTAAACGGGGAACAGTGAAATGATTTGCCCATGGTGACACAACTATTACATTTCAGAGTGTTTATGGAGTTGGTTGTCTCTTGACCACAGTGTTAACTCTGTTGCTTTCAGCCATTTTCATTCAATTGCCCACCAAATAGTGACAAGAAATCTCTAGTCTAGGGTAATCATTTTCTGATGTTCATGAAAACTCTCTGAGTGGGACAAAGCTAGGATAGTTTTAGGCACTCAATTCCAAAACCTCAATTTCAGTTTCCACTTGTTGCTAAAACATACCTGACTGAAAACAGTTGTGATCTCTTTTCTACCCTTTTTTTCACAATTCTTGCAGGCCACACATCCTAAGTATGGTGTGTTTATTTCAGGTAAACAAAGCAGAAAATTATTAGCCTCTGTTCACTGTCACTGTCACCCCGTTGCTCATCAATTTGCTCGGGCGGGCACCAGTAATGTCTCCATGGGGAGACTTGTTACTGTTTTTTGACATATCGAATATGCCACGGGTAGTTTTCCAGGCTCTGCCGTTCAGGCGAGATACTCTCGGTAGTTTGCCGGGCTCTCCAAGAAGGATGGAAGAATCGAACCCGGGTAGGCCTCGGGCAAGGCAAATGCCCTACCCGCTGTGCTATCACTCCAGCCCTCTGTTAGTAATGTTAAAAAAACAAAAACAAAAACAACCAACTCTGATGGGGCTGGAGAGGAGGTATGGTGGGTAGGACATTCACCTTGCACATGGCTGACCTGGGTTTGCTCCTAGGTGCCCCAAATGGTCTTCCAAACACCACCAGGAGAGATCCCTGAGTACAAAGGCCAGGATTAATCCCTAATCATAGTCAGGTGTGCCCTCTCTCCCTCCTGCAAAAAAAAAAAAAAAAAAAAGAAAAAATAATTCTTTCAATGTGGATATGTGAATAAAAAGCTTGAAAACCACTGATCTTGACCTCCACTGAACGTCTTCCCATAATACTTAAGTTCTGGCCTAAGTACTCGTTACTACTAACATTTTACATATAAAAACATATATTAATGCAAAGTTAAATACGCTTGGTTACTACTTGCATGCCCTGGATTTTCAGCAAATACCAATAAATGAGACTTTGAGTTGAACCAGGTACTTCTCCCCATGCTCTCATCTCTGAAGACACTCTGTAGCCATATCTACAGTAGCTATGTTCACTGCTGTGTGTCTTTCAGAAAAACAATAGTTCAGCACATACTTTTAGGATAGAGAAATGTGCTGCAAGATTTTCCCATAAGTTCTCTCAATATCAGCCTGGTCTAGGGAGCTACTTAAGGTGCATTTTTTCTAATTACCTCCTAATTTTTTCTCAAATTTTAAATTCATGCTCTGATATGCAGACATATCATATGGAGGTTAAAATGCAGTTTTTTTGGAAATCAGAAATGTGCCAAATATTCAGAGTCTATATCACATCTGGACTAGAGCGGTAGCACAGTGGGTAGGGCATTTGCCTTGCAAGCGGCCGACCCTGGTTTGATTCCTCCATCCCTCTCGTAGAGCCCGGGAAGCTACTGAGAGTATCCACCTGCGAGGCAGAGCTTGGCAAGCTACCCGTGGCATATTCAATATGCCAAAAATAGTAACAAGTCTCACCATGGAGACATTACTGATGCTTGCTCGAGGAAATAGATGAGCAACGGGATGACAGTGCTACAGTGAGTGCTACATCATGTCTACTATGTTATGTGAAAATCTCATAAATTGCCAAAGTGCCAAGCTGAGATTCAGAAAATGTATGTCCTCATTTTATTCTGCTACTAATCCTTGATATACAATTTCCCTGGGTCTCAGTGTGTCCATCTATAAACAAAATGGAATTCTTAGCAAGCCTTTCCCTACTAAGTACTAGAACCCTACTCAGCGCAGAGGATCCCAACGTCCTTTAACTTGAGGAGCTTTTTCGCTCTGCCATCTTGAGCACTGCTCCCTCTTCACAGATAAGTGCAGTATAGAGCTATGAAGGCTGTTGTTGGGGATGTGAGCCCTACACTGCCGTCTCAGCCAAGGACAGTGACCAGTCTGAAAAGACTTTACAGAGGAGGAAACACACATATCCCCCCCTTTCTTGTGTGCTTAATTTTAAAATTTTTATTACTTTTAAAGATGACACTTGTAGCACTGTTGTCATATTGCTCATCAATTTGCTTGAGCGGACACCAGTAACGTCTCCATTGTGAGACTTGTTACTGTTTCTGGCATATTGAATACGCCACAGAGAGCTTGCCAGGCTCTGCTGTGCAGGCAGGATACTAACGGTAGCTTGCTGGGCTCTTTGAGAGGGACGGAGGATTCGAACCCAGGTTGGCTGCGTGCCAGGCAAACGCCCTATCCGCTGTGCTATAGCTGACGATACATATAAAATTCAAAATGCATGGTTTGAAAGGCATGGTTTGAAGCTTTCTTTTTATGCTGCTGCCCCACTTTGCCCATCCACTAAGCTGCCCAGTTTCCCATCTGAAAACAACAGCACTGCTAGTTTATTGGAACTTCTTGTAAAGATCCGAGCTCTGTCTTCTAAGTATGAATACAAACCATTGATAGACTTTGAGCAGAGAAGGGTCTTGATTACAGAAATATTTAGAAAAAGCACTCTGGCCAAAATATGATAAGTGGATAGGAGTGGTCAGGGGAAGAGAGCAGTTAGGAGGCAATTTTAATAATTCAGGGAGGAACTAATGAGGACCTGAATCTAGACAGACAGATTCAGAGGGAACTGGAACTTGAACTGTAGGGAAGAAGGATGAACACCATTATTGAATCGATTGGATTCTGATTTTTTTTTTAACTTATTCTCTCCTCAGCGAGAATTGCTCAAGTTCCAAGATTTAGAATGAAGTGTTATCTCCCACTGAAACTGCCACGTGGCATTTCATCTTCTCTTACATATATATTGTCTTTTGACCTGAAGATATTCAAACTTTCAAGGTCAAATCTCATCATTCAATCCTTAAACTCATAGAGTTTTGTCACCAAAAAGCATCCAGATTTTTTCTCTGAGCTTTCCTTGTCACCTTTCAGTCCTAGGGAAATACGGGTTTCCCCTGCGTGCCTTGGATTCCTGGGACCTCATAAGAACAGCCAGTTTTCTCCCACAAGCACAGCTGGGCAAATAATACAGATGTTCTTCTGAACTTTCACTGCAGCTTCCAAACCCAGTCAGTTCCTTCCTTTTGATCCCCATCAACTGCTTTGAAATTCATGTCATCTGCCTGAGCCTCTGGTCTGACCCCCTCTTGTGGTCCTCTCTCAACAACCTCCTGATTACCCTCCCACAAATCCTGATATCAGCACTCGGCTTCTTTCCCTCTTTCTCCTGTCCTTATTCAAGGATAATCAATCCAATCACATCATGACCTTTCCACTTCTCAGCCTAGAGACATCTCATGATTTTCATTTCTGCCACTCTGATGAGTCACCAACCTCCACGGATATCTTTCCTTTTTTTCTTTTTCTTTTTGGGGTCACACCCAGCAATGCACAGGGGTTACTCCTGGTTCATGCACTCAGGAATTACTCCTGGCGGTGCTCAGGGGACCATATGGGATGCTGGAAATTGAACCCAGGTCAGCCGTGTACAAGTCAAACACCCTGCTCGCTGTGTGATTGCTCCAGCCCCTCCAGGGACTTCCTAGGCAGTGCCATTTATTATAACTGCTCCCCCTCAGTGACAGCCTCAGGCATCTAGCTTTAAAAAATTTCTAGTTCATGCCCTCTTAGGCCTCAACTTAAAGCATTCTTCTCCCTCGTTAGGCACTTTGTATGTTTGGTCCCATAGCCTTTGCACTGTATTAGAAGGGCAGTGGCAGGGGTGTGTGGGGGTGTGTGTGTAGGAGGACTTAAATTGTAAAGAATAATGTAAATTATTAGAGCAATGGATTCTAGATCTCTATCCCTCAGGGCTCATTTCTTCCTCATTCATTGTTGTGGCACAATGATATAATGGTGCCATATTACAAATACTTCTTTTACCATACTCTGGTCTCACTTGGCCCTAAATTACTTAGACTACACTTTCCTAAGAGTAAAAAAAATCCTGACTCTGACAGTAGACTTCTTTGTACTTCTTTGTTCCTGGCCTTGAGAAGTTAACTATGTCTCAAGAGGAAAAGATTACGGCACACACCAAACTTCAAGCTGGCCTTTACCATGGATGAATGATTTTTCTGTATTTTACTTGTTAACTGATTCTTTGACTGTCCCAGGCTACCTGGCTGCTTCACTGTATCGTCTACCTTTTCTCTCACACAAACACAGCAATAAATCAGACTCTCACTATTAAATTTACCTCCTCCTTGCACCTTTTCTTATATACTCTATTTTTCCTTCTACTGCAGCAGATGAACTGCACCTAATACCACCCACTTCTTTACTTGTGTGCTAGGTACAAAACCCTTCCATACCTACCACTACCTTGACTTCCTATAGTATATGCTCATTTTTTCCTTCTATTTAATCACTCAAATTACTAAACAAATACTACTTTAAAAAGTCTTCCTTGATTCCATATCTCTCCCAACTCTTACCTAATTTTTCTGTTTCTCTTTAGAGAAAAACATGGCACTGCTCCCTGTTGATTTTGGATTTAGTATCCAGAACTGGGAGAAAATTCATTTCTGTTGTCTCAAATACTACCCACTCTTATGCTCACCCTAAGAAATAAAAACACCAATATATGGAGTGAATGGAAAATTATTATTTTCTTGTTACAAAAGGAAAAACATGCAGAATAAATGAAAACAATGGATATTGCATTCCAAATGTAGAATCAGAACCTCGAAAAGAGGGTAGCAGACAAAGCCTAGAAAACATGGTTGCTTTATATGCAGATTACTATCTATTCAACAACATAAGTGCAGTTTGTGAAATGTATTCAAAAATCTTATCTAGTCATTTCTAAAATAGAAATAATTTTTCTATAAAATAATATAAAACTAACCTAAGAAAATATAAAAGAAATCTAATTTATACAATTACATGGCAACATACAAAATATACCCAAGACAGAACAACATAACACAGTTCCCTTTTTTTGGGGGGATTACCCCCTGTGATGCTTGGTATTTGCTCCTGATAATTCTTAGGGAACCAAATCAAGTAGTACAGAGGATCAGACCAAGGGCTCCCACCTACATAGCTCTCCTTGAGCTATTTTCCCCATACTATGCTTTTCATTCTCACAGGAAACAATTTAAAATCTGATTTCACACTTTATACAAATGTAATATACAAAAATCGAAATACATGGGCTGGAATGATAGTATAGAGGTAGGGCACTTTTATTACATACAGCTTACTTGGGTTCTATCCCCAACACCCCGTAGGGTCTCCCAAGCCTCACCAGGAGAAATTACTAAGTGCAGAAGCCAGCAGTAAGTCCTGAGCATTACTGGGGGTAACCCCAAAACAAAGCCAAAAATCCCAAACAGAAAAATGCCCAAACACAAACAACCAAAATAAACATAACCTTGAGAAATAAAAACAAGGTTTCATTGTGTTTTTCTGTATAAAGTTTTGCTATATCTTTTGGTTCATGTAGCAATAATTGTGGATATTAAAATATCCTCTTTTTTTTCAACTGCATAAAGCAACACAAAGCAAAGAAATATAAAATGGATATATTTGCTAGCGGTTTTGAGAAGTTAAAATTCTTAGAACTGCGATTTTATTTATAAAATATGGCAAGCTATTTATAATCCCAACATTTCCAAAATTCAGCATATTTAGATGCCGCTACCTGATTTTATAAGCCAAGAGAATTAAGTTAGAACCGCAAGCAATATGGATAGAATTGTCAAACCAAAGCAGATGGCTCTTTAATGCTTTTTAAGTAGGCTGCTGGTAATGTGGTGTTGTACATGGATCCAAAAAAAAGCACTTCAAAAATATCTCCCTTATCTAAGAATCATCATGTGCCTTTAATGCCAGCTTTAGCAATTGAAGAAGATAGAGGATAAATGTTGCTTTGCCTGCCCAGCATTTAATGCCTCCTTGCAAAAACACCCTGATTTCCTTAGGAAAGCAACTCGCTCCAGCTATCCTTGAAGCAATTAAGTGGAATTGATTCTGAGCCCCTATTTGTCAGTTGGCCTGAGACTCAGTCTTGACCAGGCAGAATACTAAACCTCTCACAGCAGCAATTGATTAAACAATTGGTTACGTTACCCAATGAGATTCATCTGTGGGATTTTGGACCGAAGGACAGCAAAAGAGATAGTGCTCCTTCCCCTGGAATGCTAGTGGTAAGAGTGAACTATGTCTGATTTGCTTGGGACTGTCCCCTTTCTCCTCTCCAAACCCCATACTCTCTGACTTAGACCAACAGTTACTGTTTTGAGACTGGAGGAAGCCTTTCTTGCCCTGGCTCTCAGAGTCCTCCCATAGATAAAAAAGATTTTTTTTAAATTTTATAAGTTAGTTCACAATATTTGATTACATTTAATATTCAAACACCAACTCCACCACCATCATACCTTCCCACCACTAAATTTGGGATGTTCCCAGCCCAAACCCCAATCCCTATCTCAAAACACAACTGAAAGAATATATTTTGTATTGTCTGTTATGAAGAACTGCTGAGCATGCTTACAAAAAAGTGTCCATATGGGAAACAGTGTGAAGATTGTTCTATTTTGGCAGGAGTCATTAAGACATTCTATAGGATATAACTAACATGTTGTTAAAGTTTGGGTGATGTGAGCTTTGGTATATATATCTGAAAATATGTATATATATGTATATATGTATGTATATATATATTTCCCTCTATGATTTGTTGCCTAATTGATGTCTGAAACCCATCAACTATGGTATGGTAATTGTGGAGAGTGGGTAGGGAGTGTCTTATAATGTGTTGTGGCAGAGCGGTCCAGCAATATGTTCACTCATATGCGAGGCTCGGCCTGAGCAGGTGGGGAGTGGCCTGGAGCGTGTCGGTGGTTGGGTTGTGGAGGTCAGCTGCCTGAGCTGGGTCCCTTGGGGCGGGGAGGGCTCTCACCCCTGGGGTGCCCTGAGTGAAAATGGCCTGGCAAGGAGTCTGCTGGCATGGCTATGCCCTCCAATATTTTTATTGTTTTTTTTCCAGCTCCTTAAGGCAATTCACTGAAGTCTCTAAAAAACACTAACTTCTTCTGTTTTCTAGATAAATTTAGAAAAGTATATTCTAGGAGAACCATGTCACCCTATGAACAGCATTAGTTGCTATTATTGCTTTCAAAAAGGGGGGAGAAGATTTCCATTAGTAAATAATCACATTTTTTTTTGTATATAACCTCTTGAAAAGGAGCTAAGTGGACATCGAAGTTTTCTTTTACAAATATTAAATTATAAATATCAAATCTAAATACTGATTCACAAGAGGACACTTAATAAACACAAAATGTTGTGAAGGACTTCTGAAATAGATCTTCCATGTTGACTAACAAAACAACACCAACAAAGAGATAGGCATAAGATTGTTCCTCTGAATGTATGAATGTATTTTTTTTTTTTGCCTTTTGGGTCACACCCGGCGATGCGTAGGGGTTACTCCTGGCTCTGCACTCAGGAATTACTCCTGGCGGTGCTCTGGGGACCGTATGGGATGCTGGGAATCAAACCCAGGTTGGCCTCATGCAAGGCAAATGCCTTACCCGCTGTGCTATCGCTCCAGTCCCTGCATTTCTAAATCTGGGACAGTTTCAGAAGAAACTCTCTACAGCGGAGGGGAGTGTAGGTGAGTATTTGATTTGCCTGAGGCTGTCAATAGCCCATCTTATAAATATTTGAGTAGACTGACTGATTTTGGTTATGTGCATTCCTACTTTCATCCCTAACTTTTCTACTAAATCACTGCCATCTACCTATAATGAGACAGAGGGACACTGTGACAATGTTCCAGACTTCAGGGGTATAGTGGCAAAAAGAGATAGATTCCTTTCATGATACTTATTCTATTGGTTGAGAAAAAGAGAAAACAGCCAGATCAAATCAATCAATAAGGTAATGTCAGCTGACTGAGAGTGATGTGATGAAAAGAAAGTGTGTGGCAAGGTACTTCTGCTGCCTTAATTTCAGTCCTTGAAAATTCCTTTTGATGACTTTTGACTTTTGTTGACTTTTGACTTCCAGAAGTCAGAAGTTAGAAAATATCTAATATAAGTATTCAGACTTCATTTAATGACATTAAGTATCTTTTGTTGTCTTTTGTTGTTGTTTATGCTTGGTTTTCGGGGGGTATACTTGGTGGTACTCCTGGATCAGATTTCTGCTGGCTAAGCATGTGCTATGGCCCTTCCAGCTATCTTCCTGATACATGTTTGGACATTTGTTTTAGCAGTAGTAGAAAAAAACAATACATTCTCACTGATCTCCCCATGCCTCAGGCATATTAAGCTCATTGCTGTGTCAAGGCTTTTGCACTTGTGTCTTCTGCCCAGAGTTCTGGAATAGTCTTCACCTCCATCCATTCACCAAGATATCTTCCTGTCCATCACTCTCTGCCACACTTGACATTACTCAGGGTTAACCCCTGGCTCTGAGCTCAGGGATCACTTCTGGTGGACTCAGGGGATCATGAAGGGTACTGGGTATCAAACCTGGTTCTGCTGCATGCAAGACAAATTCCCTACCCACTGTACTGTTGCTCCAGCCCCCTTAACTTTCTTTTCAATTAGGGTATTTAAGAAGTAGAATAAATCTTAAGGACTAAAGACATGAAACTATTGCCACAGGCACCCTGTACTGCAAACATCAAGTCGTACATGCAACCACAGTGAAGAAAAAGTCTCTTCCTGTCATCCTAGGAAGAGTCGCTCAGAGCTGACTGAGAAAGGCACAAAGAGAGAGGCGTCTAAGGTGAAGCTGCCAGGCCCTGTCTGGGTCTGAAGGGGACTCTGATTTATTGATGATGGGATTTGGAGAAGTCATTGGACTCTCTTTACTTCATTTATTTCTCTGAAAAAGAGGCAAGGCATCTCTACACAGTTGTCATAAAGTTAAAATGAGAAAACATAAGATGGAGCATTTTAAAAAACTGCCAAGTTCTTAATTATTATTATGTCCTCCTTCCAAAATAGCCAACTTTCTAGCTCTTTCCAATCTTTAAAAGGCACAGGAAAGCTTATTTTTGGAACAAAAGCAAGCCTCATCTTTTCACAAGAATGAGTGACAACCCTCTGATATCTTTGTCTAGATAATAATGGACTCTGCAGTCTTCACCAGTTTCTACTTCTATATACATTTATATTTTCCTTAAATTGTTGACAAAATGCACTTCCTCTAATAATAAGGTCCTGGGTTTTCATTTCTTCAATCTCTCCCTTGAAAATTTATTTGCTATCAAGTAGAACCCAAACACATTAAAAATAACTGTACTTACTAAAAAATAGATGTGAAGCTATAGGCAACTGGCAACTGGAAATTATAACAAAGGCAGCATAGGGTGTATTTAGATGACTATCATACACACATACACACACATATATACATATATATACATACATACATATATACACAAATGTACAAATGTGTATATATTACATAACAGAATTTGGAGAGACTTTAAAGAGCCTTAGAGCTGTCAGTGTTTTGAGATTAAATAAATGGATATAAGTCAATGCTTCTTTCTATGCCCGAAAAGGTCAAACCTAAAATAACAATAGTGCCTGACAATCTTCAAAAACGTGCTAAGAACGATCAGTTTGGGAATGGCTTATGTGATTACTAAACTACCTGCTCTGAAAACAACACAACACTCTAGCTCTTTGTTTTCCAGAGTTCTTAGCCATAGCGTATCAGATACTGTCTGGAGGCCCCCACCTTCTCCCAGGGGAGAATCCACTGTCTGTCTTCTCTGCAGAGGCCCAACTGGAAATAAATCAGCCATTCAATATGTCTAATCAGATGAAAGCCTGTTCCCTGAGGGATGTCCTCAATCCCTTTGTGAATAGGGAACAGATTAGCTCCCAGGGCACCAGGCATTGTCTGGTAAACAAAAAGAAATTAGAAACTTGCAACTAGGGCACAAAAGCCAACACAAATTAATACTTCATGTGTGTTAATGGTGACCTTTGTTTAAATTTAAAAATTGGGTCTTGGAATGGATGGTGAGTCATTTATGAATAATTGGTTAGGTTAGGATGTGGGGAAGATGTGGAGAGAGATGCTCATTCAATAGAATAGGTGAGATTGAAATTTCTTACTTAGGTGAAAGCTTTAGAACATTTCAAGATCACTTCCTCTATTATCAAACTTTTAAGCTCTTTTTTAGACTGGACTCTCTTATATGGATATAAATATATTATAAGTATAGCTGAGAGGAAATAGGCAAAATAAAATTAGACTAAAGATAGGGGCCAGAGAGATAATACAGCAGGTATGGTATTTGCCTTGAATGCAGTTGACCCAGGTTTGATCCCAGAATCCCATTGGTCTGCCAAGCACCACCAGAAGTAATTCCTACATGTAAATCCAGGAGTAAACCCTGAGCATTCATGAGGTGTAGCCCCCAAACCAAAAAAACGTTTAGTGATAACTACAAGAATTAACTGTGGTCAGAGAGATAGGCTAGATGATTTGATAATCATCATAAAAATTCAGAGAAATTGATAGGATTTTCTCATAAATAAAATGATAAAAATAAAAAAAAGGAAAGGGAAACCAACAGATGAAAAGAGAAGAAATATAATAACCAGATGCAATGTGAGTCTTATTTGGATCTTGACTTAAACAACTGTTTAAAAAATCTGTAAAAAAATAGGAATATTTTAACATGGGACATTTGATTAGGTAAAGAGTTGTTTAGAAATACATAATAAATAGAGAGAGATAAAATATGTGATATCTAGGATTTGGTTAAAAATACAACACATGTTTATTAAGTACTATGATTAAGTTAATAATGATTAAGTTTGGGAGATGGGTATATGTGAATTCTTTTTTTTTTTTGCTTTTTGAGTCATACCCAGCAATGCTCAGAGGTTATTCCTGGCTCTGCACTCAGGAATTACTCCTGGCGTTGCTCAGGGAACCATATGGGATGCTGGGAATCGAACCAGGGTTGGCCACGTGCAAGGCAAACACCCTACTTGCTGCACTATCACTCCAGCCCCGTATATGTGAATTCTTTATCCTCTCCTCTGTCCCTTGTTTAAGGTTACCCATGAAAGCACTTTCAAAAAAAACTAAGCTCTAAATAATTAATCAAATTATTTTGGTTATGCCTTTTCCTAACCACCCCTCTCTGAGCCAAAGATTCGAGAAAATGTAGGTGACTAAATAGAGAAAGAAATTGATGGGGGAAATGCCCATAATGTTTAAATTACTTTTCTTTCCATTTGAACATTGCTTGGATGAGAAAAAGTGTGTGGCTGTTAACCTTCACAAATTCCCACAATCAGTTGGGACAGTCTTTGTTATGTGGCAGAACTTCTGGAACAAGGATCCTTTTGGGTATCTGTTCTCAACTCAGTCCCAAAAGGAACAGAGAAGCTCTCCAATATGGGGTTACAGGCATGAAGGAGATTGCCACTTCCATATTTTTCAAAACTATATAAAATTGATTGTGATGAAGCCAGTAAAAACAAATAAGTTCAGAAATGGCTTCAGAAAGAAAACATTCACCAATTGCTATACTTTACATCCTAGGTGGAGACTTAAATTTTCAAGAAAGTAATTTATTTCAATTAAATTTAAACTTTAAAAAAGTTATTTTTCCTCCCTTTTCCTTTGTTGTTGGTGTTGTCATTGCAATGACTAGGGCCTGCACATCAGGTTTAAGTGCTCACATACTTAGCCTTGGTGTAAGGGTTACACTCCGTTAGCTGTGGTGCTTGCACCTGTGCTAGCTGGCAATCACACTCTTACCGAGGCACTTAGTCTGGCTTGATGCTTGCCAGGGCTCACTGTGGTGCCCACACAGTACTATTTAGGGGTTGTACTTTCTGCTGTGGTGCTTGCACACTTGTTTAGCTGGGGGCTCACATCATTTTGTGGTGGTCTCCCCTGCTGTGTGGTTGACAAGTAAATCACTTGTAGCGCTGACAATGACAGATATCAGAGCTTCCTGGATCTCACACTGGGTACTTGTGGACCCCATGGTTGTGAAAGCCATACCATATGCTTGGAGGTACACGCTCTAAGCCACTGTATTCTTTCTCTAAACCAGGAAACTCTTATTCAGATGCAAAAAAAGAAACTGGTGAAAGTAAATTTAGTATTTTCAGGCCTGGAGTTTTCTCTTCCTGTGGTACATTTGGAAATCATACTGTACTGATGGGTTCATTGACCTCCCCATTCATGCTCTCGGTGAATACTGTGAGTCTCTGTGCCAGATTCCGAGCAAGGAACTCAGTCACTGCTAGGAGGGGAGTGGTTTAGAGCCTTCTTAATATATATTGCACTTTGTATCCTAATCCAGCTTGACCTGTCTCTGAATCTGAATTTCAAAAACTATTAAACCAGAGTTCTAAATCAGAAACTATGAGATAGGGAATGTGTATTTAGGGGAGATGACAGTTACCAAAAAAATCATTAACTGTGGCCTTCAGCTGAACAGGCAGAGTGTAGGATGAAAAGGCTCTTTATGAGTGTGTGGCTCTGTGAATGGAGCACCGTGATGAGAGGTGCATTGTGCCCTCTGAGTATCAGGTTAAATGCTGCTGCATTATTACTGGTCTGATGGATTTTAAAAGTACTATTCTAACACAAATCCTATGAGCATCCAAGATAAAGAAATTCTGCTACTACCACTGAAAACATTGCCATTGCCAAGGCACTTTCGAAAGCAGCACGGACTCCCACTGGATTATACTTTGGACCTGTAATAAAATCCCTCCTGCAAACAAATATCTCTTTGAACTCACAGTTCTTAACCCAAGTTAGAGACCGTGAGCATTAATTGCAATAACAGTTGATGGACTGAATGGCAGGGCATTCACCCCACTTCACACAGTCCCACACATTTTGGAGTTTCTAGCTGACTGGAAGTAAAGAAACTAATTAACGTTAGATTTTCCCCTTACCCATAATGCATTTTCTTCACCAAACTGGGAAGTTGGAACTTTCTTTGTTCAACTTCTATTAATTAGTGATAACCAGGAGGCTTGTAGCTAGTTGAATCAGGTCATGGCTTTTTTTTTATTTAAATCTTCTTACAGAAGTTACTGTTTTTTCTTGTTCTTGCTACAACATGTTATTTTTCAAATAGTTCAGGGGTCAAAGCTATTTCCATATAAAGTTAAAACAAAGTGGTTATGCAGATGATTTTTTTTTCTCCCAGGTATTTGGTGACTTTGAAAGTTCAAGAAAAGTAAAACTGGGAGCCACATCTGTTTCTAAACATTAGAACCATGCTTTCTGCACTCTTGGGCTGAGCCTCACACATGAGTGAAGTCTCACAGAGCCCAGGTAATGCGGAACTTTGTGACCTTAGACTCTGGGCTCAAAGAGATTCAGGAGTGGAGATGTCTGCCTGTTTTCCCCAGCTTCCAGTGACCCAGAGGTCACACTCATAAGCCACTTCCTGCTGGCATCAGATAATCTCTTTATTGGCCAGAACTCACTGCTGCTTCTCCGAGAATGGAGCATAAAATGAGGCCCTCATAACCATGCCACTGGACTCCGTGCCAGGCTGTTTTTATTGGGGCACCCAGAGGGGGGCGGGTGAGAGCCCTCCCCACCCCAAGGAACCCAGCCCAGGCAGCCGATCTCCACTACCCAACTGCTGCCACACTCTAGGCCGCTTTCCACACACTTGGGCCGAGCATCACATACGAGTGAACATATTCCTGGACTGCTCGGCCATGAAAGCAGCAGCGTGACACATCATAAGACACTCCCTACCCATTTTCCATACTTACCACACCATATTTGATGGGGTTCAGACAGTAGGCAACAAATCATAGAGGGATATATATATATATGCTTATATACATATTTTTCAGACATATATACCAAAGCTCACATCAGCCAAACTTTAACAACATGTTAGTGATATTCTATAGAATGTCTTAATGTCTCCTGACAAAATAGAAAAATCTTCACACTGTTTTCCATATGAACACATTTTGTAAGCAGGTTCAGCAGCTCTTCATAACAGACAACACAAACTATATTCTTTCATTTGTGTTTTGGGACAGGGCTTGGGGCTTGCAATGGGAACATCCCGAATTTGGTGGTGGGAAGGTGTAATGGTGGTGGGATTGGTGTTTGAATATTAAATGTAATCAAATATTGTGAACTAACTTATAAAATAAAAAAAATTAAATAGATTAAAAAAATAAACAAACACTAAAACTGCAGTTTAAGGCTTGTCCCTGTCATATTGTCACTTCTATTCAAAGCTTGTTTTTGAAATGAGCATAGGTCCATGCACATTATTTCTTTAGGAACAAAAGTACAAATTAAGAAACAATAAATTCCTTGGACTAAGAGCCATAAAACACCTCTTAGATGATTTGTAACTGGGGGACCCTGTCTAGGATGCCCTGGAGGATGCAAAGGCTCTGATAAAGGATTTACCATTCAGGGTCTTTCTCACACCCCCAAATTAGGCCTCAGCCCCAAAGTCCCAGGTTTTGCTGTACCGAATTCTTAGATAATGATACTGAGTTGGGTAACAAACACAACAATAAACATGGATCTAATCCTGGTTTTAATGACTAAGTTGCAATCATTTTGTTTTTAATTACTCCAATGAGAATTTTATGGTTTTCCTCCACTTTGACAGCAATTATTAGTGTGGAAAAGTGGCAAGTGGGCCTCCAGTTTTATCCTCTTCACATTTTGATCAGTGTAGGATAATGGTTTGTCCTTTCTTCTCTGCAGCAAGGAGCTTAGGTTCCTTGGGTAATACCAATCACAATGCTCACTCCTGCTCCCGAAGCACTCCCCTTTTCTCAGTATTCATCTTTAACTTCTCTCTGCTCTGCTTTCTGTTTGTTAATCACTCATTTACTCTAATCAGAACCTGTGACTTGTAAGGTCAGATCCTTCTAAGGACTCTGGGTTTTGTATTTGTAAGTGAAATAACGCTTTTCTCTTTCCCTTGTGTCCTTTCCACAGTTTACTTTAGAGCAATGTTCTTTTTGTATAGACACAGAAAGACAGTTAATGCTATGCTTTTGTAAATTGGGAGTTAACAGACTCTAAATAATATTTACTCCTGGACATCTGTTATATTTACTCAACTAAAGAAAGACTCAGTTGCCCTTAGTTTATATCACTCCAAAAGCAGCGTTTGATGTATCCAGGACAATCTGTAAGCTACCCTGGCATGGAAACCGGACAGGCCAGCTACCATAAAACTTATAATAAGTTAAAAGCACAGTCATGGGGGGCTAGAACAATAGCACAGTGGGTAGGGTGTTTGCTTTGCACAC
Source organism: Sorex araneus (assembly GCF_027595985.1). Taxonomy (NCBI): domain Eukaryota; kingdom Metazoa; phylum Chordata; class Mammalia; order Eulipotyphla; family Soricidae; genus Sorex; species Sorex araneus. Next base: position 73,074,083 of record NC_073306.1, read on the forward strand.
AGCCGACCCGAGTTCGATTCCTAGCATCCCATATGGTCCCCTGAGCACTTCCAGGAGTAATTCCTGAGTGCATGAGCCAGGAGTAACCCCTGTGCATCGCCAGGTGTGACTCAAAAAGAAAAAAAAAGCATAGTTGTGGACAAATTCTGTCATGACCCAAGGAGAAATAACTGAATTAGGAATTAGGAATTAGGAAAGAATAATCTGGCCTGAGGACTGTGGTCTGGGATCTATAGCAAGATGTTTCCAAGAGAGCCATCCTTTAAGCTGTATTTTATATATATATATATTTATATATATTATATATAATTATATATATACATATATATGTACATATATATGTCTTACTGTGTCCAAACAAAATGACTAGAAATATTATTAAGAAGTAAATCTAAGATGATTGTTTATTGAGTAAGGAAAGGAAAAATATATCCTTAAGTGAAAAACACTCCCTTAAGTGGTTCTCCTAGCAGGAGATCTTTGGCTTAGAAGAGCTTCCGCCCCTCCCCCCAAGGAAGGGCTTTACATATGCTGATTGTGTTATCTGACCTATATGCAGTTGCTACTTTCAACTACTGGAGGCTGGGCTCTAAACTGAGGCTATGAGACTGGAAGTGGGGAGACTAGCATGAGGGACAGAGGAGATGGGAATGAGCGGCAGTGTGAGACTGGAATAGGATACTCAGTGAGATTGGAATAGGAGTGCAGGGAGAACGGGGTAAACGGCAGAATGGAGATTGGAATTTATGGCCACTGATCACCATCCAGCTTGGTGGCCCTGTAACTCACCTTCTTGCATCTGTTGATGGTGACTCCAGACTGGGATGGGGAAGCCGCTCATGGCCACCAAACGCATGTGGCAGGAGAGAGCCCATGCCACATAATATTTGAATACATAGATCAGGAAACATAAACTCCCAAGAAAGTGATCTCACAGAACTTAATTTCATCCTTGGAAATCCCTGTTTTTGGACTCTCAAGCTCAGTTGAAGAGAGAGATGAGACTTGATACTTGTCCTTATGCTATTGCATCTTCCTAACGCTCCCAGTGATCTAAGACTGTCCCAAATGTGCATTGTGAACTTAGTTCCCTGCCTTCCAAATCTTCATAAATAAGTAGACAAAATCCACATTGTTATCACTTGGTAATGAGTGCAGCCTCACCTGGTTTTGGCTTCATCATCTGCAGTTCTGAGACTTTTTGGTGTGGTTGGTTGATAATTTTTTCGCTCTGTGCTAATCGGGGCTGCACAGGGAGCCAGGTCTATGGCTGGAACTAGAAACTCTAGCCACCTGCAGGTCAACATTAGAGCGCTTTCTCATGCTCCATATGGAAGAAATCAGATTCCCTGTTCTTTCTCAAAGGCTGCATGCCACAATGTGGTACTTGCTCTTAGTGACATTGAACAGATTAAGAGATGTCATGCCTGCCAAGATGAAGCTCTGCTGAGGGTGGTATGATTGTTCTTCCCTGCCCCACATTATCATTGCTCTGTCACAGGTTCAAATGAATGAAGAAATAAAATACAGGAGATAGAAAAAAAAAAAAGACTTTAGATGTGTCACAAACCAGATTTGCCAAAATCTTTCTTTTCCGAGTTTTTGTTTTCTTTTTTTGCTTTTTGGGTCACACCTGGTGATGTTCAAGGGTTACTCCTGGCTCATGCACTCAGGCATTACTCTTGACAGTGCTCAGGGAACCAGATAGGATGCGGGAATAGAACACAGGTCGGCCACATGCAAACACTCTACCCTCTGTACTATCACTTGGGCCTAAGTCTTTTTCTAAAATGTTTTTCTACCAGGTCACTGAGGTCTCTGTTGTAGGGATAAGTCCTGTCTTAATAGAGGACTGACAGACACACTGATTAAAGGTTTGGTTCTTGAAAGAAAAGAGAAAGAAAGAGGTTGACGATTACCTGTTCATTTAATGACCTCCATGGCCATTTCTCCATAGATCTGGCATAGTGTAGATTAACTCCATCTAAAATCGTACAAGCTCAGTGGGAGGCAGACAGCTCTGGAGAGGACTGTCAAGGTATCATCCAAAGAGCTGAGATAGTAAAGAAAGACAATCTTATACTCCCCTCCATGGGTGGTATAAGAACTGTCATTGATCTCCCCCTAACACCTTGGAGCTTTGTGTTGTCACAGTCATTAACAGCATAGGCTGTTATGTACATCTTGGGGCTGAACACTTAAGGTGGACTGGTTTAAACTGAGATATAAAATATATACTAGACAGTGAAGATGTGTTAAGGAAAAAAAAAGAATGTGAATTTTCTCACTAGTAATTTCATTATAGGGGCTGGGGGATAGTACAGCAGTTAGGGTGCAATTGGCATATGTTCTATGCTGATTCAATTCCTGTCAACACATTTCCCCAGGCATTAAGAGGTGCAGCCCTGGAGACCCCCAATACCTCTGGAGTGACCAACATTGCAGAACCCGAGCAACATTGGTAAGCCAATGGCCTGGTAGACTGAGAATTATTAGATGGACCCCACAACTTGGGGTCATGAGCACTACTTGGAAGCCTCCCCAACTCCTGCCCCAAACATTAATAATTTAATTATATTGGGTACATGTTGAAATAATTTTGAATGTTGAATGCATTGGATTAAGTTATATGATTAAAATTGATAAGGAAAAGAGAAAGAAGTAGGGGCTGGAGGAATAGCACAGCGGGTAGGGCGTTTGCCTTGCATGCGGCTGACCCAGGTTCGAATCCCAGCATCCCATATGGTCCTCTGAGCACCGCCAGGGGTGATTCCTGAGTGCAGAGCCAGAAGTAACCCCTGTGCATCGCCGGGTGTGACCCAAAAAGCAAAAAATAAATAAACAAATAAATAAAATAAAAAGAAAGAAAAGAGAAAGTTGAATCAGATACACTAAATGTGTGGAATTCATGACTACTTTGCCTACAATGAGTCTTTCTTGATGAACACGAGGCTTAGGAGGCCCTTGGAGCTGGTTTAGCATTTATGGTGCTGCCACAGATGCTTTGGCTAGAATTTCTGGAAAGGACCTGATCCCTCAGCCGAAACAGAGATGGCTGGGACTGAGAGATCAGTTGGATCTTTGTTTAAGTTAAAAATTAAAGTTTAATTTCTCTGCTTCACTTTCTTGTCAAGCCTCCTCCATACTTTTAGAAGTCAACTATGGTAACAACAAGTCAGTTCTCTTTCCAGAGGAAAACAAAAATTGTGAGAAATGCATTTTCAGGTAAGTATACCATGCTGGTAACCTCAAGGGTTTTGTTTTGTTTTAGAATGTACATCTTGGGGCTGGAGCAATAGAACAGCGGGTAGGGCTTTTGCCTTGCAGTTGGCCGACCTGAATTTGATTCCCAGCATCCCATACAGTCCCCCGAGCACCACTGGGAGAAATTCCTGAGTGCAGAGCCAGGAGTAACCCCTGTGCAACACCGGGTGTGACCTAAAAAGCAAAAAACAAAAACAAAAACCAAACCAAAACAAAAAAACATACATCTTTGTGGCCTCTCGTGTCTGTTTTACAAATCATAATGCTCAAAAGTTGAGAGAGACAAAGAAGAAAAATGACTACAGTAGAGGCAGGCTGGGGGAGGGCTGGATGGCAGGAGGGTTACTGGGGATTTTGGTGGTGGGAAATGTACACTGGTGGAGGAATGTGTATAGGAACATTGTATGGCTGAAACCTGATCATAAAAGCTTTGTTACTCTATCTCACAGTGATTCAGTTAAAAAAAAAATGTACAGCTTGGGCCAGATAGTACAGGAGGAAGGGTGTTTGCCTTTCACGTGACAGACCTGGATTCAATCTCTGGCATTCCATATGGTCCCCCAAGCACTGCCAGGAGTGATTCCTGAGTGCAGAGCCAGGAGTAACCCTTGAACATCCCTAAAATACCCCAAAAATAAAAACTAAAAAATAAAAATGAATGTTATACCACAATATTCTTTTAAAATAATAAATAAATGAAATGTATATCTTAGGACTGGAGGATACAGGGGTAAGGTGCTTGCCTTGTACATGGCCAACCTGGGTTCAATCCCTGGCATCCCATATGGTCCCCCAAGCGCGCTAGGAGGAATTTCTGAGCGCAGAGCCAGGTGTGGCCCCAAAATCTAAAATAAATGAATAAAATGTATACCTTTAGCTATTAAGATGACTATGTTAATATTTGTAGATATGTATATTTGTTGGCATTGGGGATCTGAGTCAGACAGAGTTCTTAAGAAAAGCAATAGAACACACCTGGCTAGATCAAGCAGAATTATCTGGGCTTGTGGGATATAGTACAAGGGGAAAGAACCTTGGCTTGCAAGTGGCTGACTTGGGTTCTATGCCTGGCACCCCGTACGGTCCTCTAGTTCTGCTAGGAGTGCTCCCTGAGAGTACAGCCAAGAGAAAGTATTGAGCACAATGGGTGTGGCCCCAAAACTAAGAATAAAAGGGCAGAAGTATCCTTTTGGACAAGGCCACTGGAGAGAGCCTGGGGATGGCTACAAGGTGGGGAATGCACACTTAGCAAGCAGGAGCCCCAGGTTCCAGACCAAGCACCATGTGGTTCCTTAGTACTGCTGCAAGTCACTGAGCACTGATGCATATGGCCCAACAACCTAGATAGATAGATAGATAGATAGATAGATAGATAGATAGATAGATAGATAGATATGATGACAATATGCCATTCCTCCATTCCAGTGTTTTTAAAAAGACTTTAAAAATAAAGAGAAAGTAAGAAATTTAGGAGCCAGAGAGGTACAGAAGGCAGGGTGCTTGTCTTGCATGCAGCTGCAGCCAACCTGGGTTCAATCTCTGAAACCCAATATGGTCCGTCCCAACAGCACTGCTAGGAGTGATCCCTGAGTGCAGAGCCAGCAGAAGTAAGCCCTGAGCACTGCTGGATGTGGTCCCCAAACCAACCAGCCAAACAGAAAGGACTTTGAAAGCTACAAGGTCACTCTGAAGATCAGTATTAGAGGCCTTGCAGTCAGGCATAAATCTCTCTCAAGTCCTTGCATTCCAGGGACTACCCCAGGGAAGAAGCCCACATTCATGCTAGGGGGTGTGAGCAGGTGTCCAAGCTGTGCCTTGGCTGTGACTTAAATGTGAAGGATTTTTAACAGCATCCTCACCAATGGCTCTGTTCTTCAGTGCTCCTGAGCTTCATTGTCCTCAATTCTAGTAAGAGCTTTTGCTATGGGGACAGCTCAGAGAGCTGGTATGAAAGCCTGTTGTGCAGAGACCCTGGGTGGCCAAGTCACCAGCAGATGACTTGGCCTGAGTACCATATTGCCAGACCTCAACATCAAAACTTCAGGCCCATAGGGCCAGGCTGAGAATCAGGAAGGACTCCTGGACTCTCTGAGCACTGTTTGGGAGGCCAAAACAGGCAAATAAATGAGAGTTTTGCCTGCCTATGACAGAGCCAAGGGCACATACCTGCACCCTGGCTGTGATGAAGACTACAAGAGTAATGCGAGGGCCTGTGAGATGACTCCAAGGGCTGCAGCACATGCTTCACTTGCATTAGGCAACCCCCCCCCCACACACAACCCTCTTAGTGCCCAGGACTCTATGGTCCCCTGAGCACTGTTAGTAGTGATCTGGAAGCACCTTGTTGGTATTTTTCTCCAAGTGCTGCTGTGGTATGACTCCCCCTGCCCCTCCAAAAAAAAAAAAAATGAGGAAGACGGAACTACAATGCGAAATTTCTCCAGACATAGAAGGAGTGATTCGGAGGCTGTGTGATCAAGATAATGTTGAACCTTTGATGATTCAATAATAGTGTACAAACCTATTTCTGTTATACTTACATTTCTGGTCTCATTGCAAGAGCTAGAGTATGGACTGCTTATTCATGTCATATCCCCTGCCTAAAAAAAAAAAAAATCAGCATTTGAGTTGAACCGCTTTCCCAAGATTCACACACAATTATCCTCTCCTTTCTTTTTGACCATTGAATGACTATGTGGTCAAAAAGGTAGTCATTTTTTTTTGTTGTGAATTTGTTAGCTGTGAATTTGTTGATTGTTGTGAATTTGTTAGTTCTTCATTTAAATGACTTAATTTCCTGGACTTGTTTATATTAAGCTTTGGGCAGTGGAGACAGAGAGGGCTAGGGTTATATTAATAACTGACATTAATCAAGACATTTCTTAAAGTCAGGAAAATTTCAAGACAGAGTTTTTTTAAAAAATCTATATCCTATCGTGTTTTCTAGTTGATTGTTCCAGCTTTCCTTTCAAATTTGCTTCTCTGATGTATCTCTTTCCCCTGACATATCTTTTATTGGAAAGAATAGCCAGGTTGTAAATTCAGGATTGCAGCTTGAATGTTTCTGAGTTTCCTGAGCTCCAGGTTTTCCTAAGCTCATTGGCCTGGTAGAAAGTAAACTAGTAAGGAATCTAAGAGTCAATGTTTTTTTCTTGACTCAAGGACAACTTGAACCAGAAGTTGGTATTTTTCTCCAAGTGCTGCTGTGGTATGACTCCAGAGTTAAAGTTAAAGCATCAGAAACATCATGACTCATTCATTCTTCCTTTTATTTCTCCTATTTTTTACAATGCAGTCCCCATGAATCTATAGTTCACTGTTCAAGAAGTACAGCTAAGAAAATTCTGCTAAGTCTTTGTTGGAGGTGACAGAATGAGTTTCTAGAATAGTAAATACAATCTATTGACACATGTTAAAATTCCTATCTGTACCAGACATTTCCTATACACCTTGGCATAACTTTGGTGATTCTTCAAACTTGTCCACAAAAACTTTTTTATTCTCTAATATTATGCTATTTAGACAAATTAATTAATTAATTTGGGCTGCGGGGCCACAACCTGCAATGCTCAGGGCTTACTTATGGCTCTGTGTCACTCAGAGGTCACTCCTGGTAGTGCTCAGAGACCTTATGCAGTGCTGGGAATAGAACCACAGCTGGCTGCATGCCAGATAAGTATCCTAACTCCTGTACTGTCTCTTTGGCCTATAAGTTTTATAGTCTGAAATTCAGTGGTTCTGACATATTACAATTTAGATGCATAATTGTGGGACAGAGGACAACTCCAGACAGATCTGGACTTATTATTGTACTTGTCCTTTACATTAATAAACAGTCACACAAAAGGATTCTGATAGGGTGACTCATGCCAAAAATGCCACAAAATGGCATTTATCATGGAGTACAGCAAACAAACTCCTCCTCTCTTTCTCCAATTCCTCCCTCCCCCAACTTTCCAACACATAAGTCCAAAGAACAAGAATGCCAGACATTGGTGAGAAGAAAAGAAAAAGAGGCAAAGATAAGCAGGTAGGCATCAAATTCTCAAATAAAGGGAGTGGTAAGCGATGTGAAATTCAAATAGAGATCATTGGGTCACAGTCCATTTGTTGGTTCACTGTATTTTGTTTCCATTCTTGGAAACATTAAACTGTGAATGTGAACCAAGGACCAGAAATGCTGCAGTGAATAAGGTGGAACATTTTTCTGACGGGAAGGCTCGTCTCCCACCCCCCAAACACTACCTACAGCTCTCTGGGTTGCTTAACTCAGGTGAGCAGAGTTGCATCCCCTGAGATTTTCTTCAGCCAGAACAGATATTGGGAGCACATGTGCCCAGAAGCTCCCTGCTAACGGCAACAGCACGTGCAGTGAACGTCTGCAACAGGACCCGCTCACATTAGTTGTGCTTTTAAGGTGTCGGTTGAGCCAGCATTTCATGAAGTGTTTGGCCTTCGTACAACTCACCTCCAGGTTGACTGTTTGCTGTCAACTTCCAACAGCAGTGCCAACGGCCCCAGAGTCAATAGTGGCTGGACTCTTCTAAAGAAAAACAGCCCAGGCAACCCCTACCAATGTCTGCAAACTTCAAGTGGAGAGATGCTTTTTTTTTTTTTTTTTTTTTGCTTTTTGGGTCACACCTGGCGATACACAGGGGTTACTCCTGGCTCTGCACTCAGGAATTACCCCTGGCCATGCTCAGGGGACCATATGGGATGCTGGGATTTGAACCCGGGTCAGCCGCGTGCAAGGCAAATGCCCTACCCGCTGTGCTATCTCTCCAGCCCCCCGAGAGATGCTTTTTTAAATAGTGCTGATTTTATCCAAAAAAATCTTTCAGTTGCATATTAATATTGAAATTTTACCAAGCTAGTATACAAAATAATTTCCTTAGATTATTACTAAAATGGAGATAAGAAAATATTTATAATCTATCCATTGACCCAAAGCAGGTCCTACATCAGTGCTGAGGAATTTGGCCCACTCCACTGTTGGGGGTCTCAGCAGCTAGCCTGAGACTTTAACTAAACCCCCTGCCCCTGAAAGCAAGAGCTGGCCCTGTTTACAGGGGCCCAGGAGCCCTGCATTCCACACACAGGCACTCTGGTTGAGGGGCGTGACACTTAACATTTGCCTGAGCTAGTTAACCCAGCCCTGAGATTGGGGAATACAAATTATTAACTAGCATCTGTACTGAGCTCCACTAGATAAGCGTGATATATGCATGGAATTCCCCCCTCCCAGATTATGTGCATCAAAACCCCTGTGTAAGAGTCAATAAACGGAGACTGCTTGACCACCAAGCTCCCCCGCTCTGCTCAGTGACCGTCTTTCTCGATTTCTTTCTTGGCAGCAGCAGCAGCAGGAATCCCACTGTGAGCAGAGGGCCAGGCAGAAGCTTCTCCCCTTCCCACTCCCTCTCCCATAGGGAGTAAGTCCGGTGACTTCGGGACTCATGCTCCAGTGTGCCGGGGTCCCTGACACTCCACACCTTTTGTCTTTGTCTTTCTTTGGGGTGGGTGGGGTGGGGAGGGGTGGCAAAGGAATAGGACCACAACCTGAAGTGCTCAGGGCTTACTTCTGGCTCTATGTTCAGGGATCACTCCTGGCCGGTGATTGAATCAGAGTTGGTCATACACAAGGCAAGCTCCTTCACCTCTGTTTGTTTTTGTTTCAGGGCCAAAGCCAGCAATGCTCAGGAATTACTCCTGACTCTGCACTCAGGAATCACTCTGAGTGGTGCTCAGAGGACCATCTGTGATGCTAGAGATAGAAGCTGGGTCAGCCAAGGGAAGTACAAAGCAAGGGCATTACCTGCTGTACTATCTTTACAGCCCTGTTCTTAACCTCTTCTAACAAGTGTACTATCTTTCTGACCCCCACTCTGTGTCTTTTCACTCCTAGCTGTCTCCTTCTGGGACTTTGCAAGACCCTCCCAGAACTGATATGCTTAAATGTAGGTAAATAGAGAACTTAAAAAAGGCTGAGCTGTCTACTTTGCCCATCTCCTGCCTGCCCTTAAAAGTCACAGGGACATTCAAACATGATTCTGAAAGCAGGTGGGTACTTTTCTCCTTTAAGATTGGTAAGTATCTTGAAATGATTTGTTATTTGTCTTCTCTATCAAAATAAAAACCTACACCTATGTTTCCTATAGCTCACAGCTTTATTGACATAAAATGGAGGCCTGAGCAATAGCACAGCAGTGAGGGTGTTTGCCTTGCACACGGTAGACCCAAGTTCGATCCCCGGCATCCCATATAGTCCCCTGAGCACTGCCAGGAGTGATTCCTTAGTTCAGAGTCAGTCCTAATTTCTGACTATAGCTGGGTGTGACCCAAAAAGGCAAAAAAAAAAAAAAAAAAGGAATCCAGAATTCATTATTTCTAAAGTGGCTCCCACTACTAAATATTTATCTATGGCTTTATCTTGTTGAAGTTGACCCCCAGACAAACAACCAAAATGAGAAGTGGTTGATGAGCCAACATACAGCGTGCAGAGACCCACAGAGTGGTTCTCAGAGGGTGGTCCTCTAGCAGTCATACCTACATCACCTGAGAACTTGCTAGAAATACAAATCTTAGGCCTCATGCTGACCTACTGAATCGGAATTCTTCGTACTGAACTCCAACAGTCTATATTTTAATAAGCTCTCCAAATAATTTTGTTGTATACTAAAGTTTTAGAACCAGTGCTGTCCTTTATGTAGGGCTTTTTAATCATGTTTCAAGTAATAGAAACGAATGGCAGAAACATTGATCAACTCAAAGGGACATAACAATTTTTAGTGGGAAAAATGAAAGCATAGGATCTCAGGACATGCACTTGGGTGAAATACCATAATGGGCCATAAAGACTTTTTTTAGTACCAAGTCAGGAGCATGCTACTGTTTGAGTGATGGAAACAGTTAGGATTTAGCTTCAGTCACAGCCATGCAAGGCTTCCAGAAAAGCTCTTTCTTCACCTGGGTTGGTTTATAAGAGTATTTGGTTGAGAACTCTTCACTAAGTTATATATTTGCTTTTGTGGTTTTCTGTATTTTTGTTCTATTTCACAATAAATAGTTATTAAAGACTCTTGTGGATTATAGGACGTGATTTAAACCTTTGGAACCTTAACATCTTTGCCTGAGCAATGAAGATATAACTTTACACCCACTCTGTAATTTTACTTTATAGCCCAAATAATGTTGACCTGATAGTAGTTATCTTTCATAATTATGGGGAATGACTGCATGCACTATAGTTCTTCAAGCCAGTGCTTAAACTGTGTTTGTGGAGTAGAGAGGATCGAGTTAATTTTGAAATAATTGCCTCTACACTTCTATTTTCTCTTTACAACCACTTGAGAAATCCAGTCGCTAACCAAGAGCCCATCAAGGAAGAGGAGAATTACGTAAAGGTCCTTAAAATCAGTCAAACCTCCTTGCTCTTCTTTTCCTTAATGACCACTGCACTATCCTACTTAAGGCTGGGTTCATCATGCAGGCCACATCTGCTGATAGCTATGAAGAGATTAGCGTTTTCATTATACTTTTCAACCCCAGTGAAGGAGATTTTACTAGTGTTGTTACATATATTATCAGTTACATATATTGTAAGTAGTGGATACCAGGGTTGCAGACAGTACGGTGGAAAGGGTGTTTGTCTTGCACATAGTCAATCAGAATCAACCCCCAGCACCCCATATGGTTCCCAAGCCCACCAGGAATGATCCCTGAGCACAGAGCCAGGAGTAAGCCCTGATCAATGTTGGCTGTGCCCCCCAAACAAACAAAATTAATAAGTAAACAAATAAGAGGGGTGCAGCGTTGCAAGAAGACTTGAGTGATGCTCTGTGCCAAGAGTCAATCCCACCCAAACTGAAGGTGAAGTCTGAATTAGCATTGAGGTGGAAATCTCAGCAGAAGTGCTGAAATAGGAGAGACTTAATAGATTGGCTTTACCTCTAACAATGATCTGCTATATTTCTGTGGCTTCCAGGAACATGCCAGAGATGTCCATGATAAGTGCTGGGATTTAGGCTGAGACAAAGACAATTATAAGGAAAACTGAAACAACTTGCTTGGTTTTGAAACATTCACTTCCCTTAATTCTTTTTATTCACTTTGTAACTATCTATTCATCCTATAAATAAATGTTAAAGCCTTTGTTTTAATTTAATTGTGTATTCGCTAATTTTCTGTTGAGTTTCACAGAAATGTCAACCTATGAGGGTCTAAATAAGTAAGTGTTAGAGATTCCATCCTTTTTCCCAGTAAACTTCTTATAACTTCTTATTCCCCTTCGCCTACTCTAACTAATGCTAAGGAGTGTTGCTAATAGTGGAATATTTAATGTTAAAGCAGGAGCCAATCATGGAGGAAAGGAAGAGACCAAACAATAGATGTTTGATCCCTGATGGCTGTTACATAATCATAGAGGCAGCTGTTGTGCAGGTTAGCTTTAGTTCTGCAGAGTCAGCCAGCCTGCCCCGTGCTATCATCAAACCACTGCTGTCAGCAAAACTCTGAATAATTGAACCCTTACTCCCCCAGCAGTCTGTCCCCCAGTCTGAGGCTTTTGGGGATGAGTCTGACACTTTCTCAGCACCTGAATAGGACCAGTTTTTCTTGCAACAACACTTGTCTAGACTAGTGGGAGTCTTGAGGTACTGAGCAATCAAACCTTGAATTCAGTAGTGCTTTGAAGTCCAAAGCAACCCTTCTATAAATGTGTCTATTGTGGCTAGTTTGAGATGCACTGAAATAGACTATTCTATTTTATTCCATCATGGCTTCTCCGCAGAGCTAAGGAGGCTGGGCATACTCTCTGTGACTCCATCCTCAGGTCAACTGGTCTAGAGGTTTGATGCTAGAACACAGAATACATCTGGTAATGCCTGGGAAGACTAGGGTCAGTCACATGCAAGGCGAGTGTCCTAACCCTAGTGTACTATGACCCTAGGTCTATTAGTTTACATTTAAATGCAGAAATTCTGTTCACTAGAAGGAAAAACAGTAATTAAAAAAAAGCCACAGAATAAAAGAACTTATCTGCATATCAAAACTAACAAAGGACTAATATCTAAAATGCATAAAGAATTCATCCAAATTAGTTTTTTAAAAGATTGAGCAAGAAAACCTTAAATACTCATTTCACATGTGAAGTAATCCCTTGGGTGATAGGCAATGGAAGGAGCTCAATTCACTTGGGAAATAAAAATGAAAACTTCAGTGAAAAGTGCAAAGTCACCAGATTAGCTAGAATTTGTATCTCCCAATTTTCAATGTTGAATTTTATAAACATTTATATATTGGAACCGGAGACAGTGCAATGGGTAGGGTGTCTGTCTTGCACACAACGAACCTGGGTTCAACCCCTGGTATCATATATGGTTCCCTCAGGACAGCCAGGAGTACCACTGGGTGTGGCCTGAAAAAAACAAAGACTATAAACTGGAAAAAGATACTTCAAATTGGTAAAATCAGAAACCTCCCTGTCAGTATGAATCTACCTAAGATACACAAACCTCTACATATTACAAATGTTTTATGAGAAGCGCTACTATCTCAGACATGCCATACACAACTCACATGAGAAAGTCAGATGGACGTACAAAAATTCTCCAAGCAGCATTATTTGTAATCATCTCAATTTGAAACAACTCAAATGCATCTTCCATCACCTAAATAGTGGGTGAATTTACACTAGAGTACTAGAGAGGAACCAAAACAAACAATCCACAGCCTAATGAGTCAGCACGGATGAATCACTCAGACATGCACTGTTGTCTTCGGGTTTCATGAAGATTCTCCCCCAAAGAACCACCGGGTACTTCAGTGTGTGAGTTATGCATTGGTCTATACATTTAGATCTATCCTGGTGCTATAGCTCCAGCTTGAAATTGAGGGGTCATGGATAGGAGGAGATGTTAAAGTCACTGAAGAAATCTGAGCTAGGGGAAATAACCTATTCTAACTTGTATAGGTATAGGTAGGAAGTCAGAGGCACCATACTGGAACCACCAGTGCCCCCTGCTGGAACAATTTGTGCTGGGGACTGACTCATAAGGCTGAAAGTAAAGACGGGAGTTCTGGCAATTGAAATTTCCAAGGGTTAGGTAAAGACCCTTCCCTGGCATAGTATCACTGGTAATGAGAGAGTCAAGGGTCACCTCTGTGGTGGTATGTCCAGTGTTGCATGCTTGGTAGTGTTGCTTGCACACTCATTTTATTATGGTGAGCAGGGGGTTGTGTGTGTTGTGGTGTGGGGAATTGCACCCTGTGGCCTACGGATTGCACTCAGAGATGTGCCATAGCATTAGGAATCAAACTTAGCAATTTCATGCTTGAAAGGCAGGTGCCTTATCACTAGTCATAACTCTGGGTCAAGAAACTTTGCTCATTGGGGCTGGAGTAATAGCACAGTGGGTAGGGCATTTGCCTTGCATGCGGCCGACCCAGGTTTGATTCCCAGCATCCCATATGATCCCCTGAGCACTGCCAGGAGTAATTCCTGAATGTATGAGCCAGGAGTAACCCCTGAGCAACGAGCAATGCCAGGTGTGACCCAAACACCAAAAAAAAAAAAAAGATAAGAAACTTTGCTCATTAAATTTCAATGATCCTCAGATTTTTTTTTTTGAGCGTGTGGTCACACCCAGAGGTGCTCAGGGATTACTCCTTGTTCTGTGCTCAGGAATCAATACTGGCGGGCATAGGGAACCCTATGGGGTTCCAGGCGTCAAACCTGGGTAGGTTGCATGTAAGCACCCTACCTCCTATATTATCTCTTCCACCCTAGTCCTGAGTCTTTCTTTTTTCATTTTGGCTTTTTGGGTCACACCTGTTGATGCTCAGGGGTTACTCCTGAGTCTGTACTCAGGAATTACTCCTGGAAGTACTTGGGGGACCCTAGGGGATGCTGGAGAATGAACCTGGCCTTGTGCAAGGCAAATGCCCTACTCGCTATGCTGTCACTTCAGCTCAGTCCTGAGTCTTCGACCCCAAACTCCCCCACTTTCTCAATGAACTGATGGTACTAGTTGTATATGTTGTCATGCTTTCTCTCCCTGCATCTTCTACCTCTTTCAGTTGGTTCTGTTTCTTGCACCCTCACTATAACTCTCTTCATCACTTAAAATCCACTTGACAGCCACCAGCCCAAGATAATGGCTCTCCCATGCAGCTCCTGTGCTGTTCTGCTCTGTGTTCATATCACCAAGGATGACTCTTTACCATTGCTCCAGCCATAATGCCAGGAGGCACATAATGCGTATCTGCCCAATGGATGAATGAGTAGTTGATTAAGGAATGTCACTGAAAACTCAAAATCAGTTCATTTTGTTCTGCTAGGGTTGGGGGGCACAAGTGATAAAGGTATGAAACTAATTTACTTTATGAAGTTGGGAGATTTAACTATGCTTGCTACTTGCTCTGTCAGCAAGATTAATTATGAGTTAACTGCACTCACTTAGGAGGGAAGCTTTTGCTTGTCTCCAAATGAAAAGTTAGTGCTGTCCCATCTGCAGAGAGCCTGGCCTTGCTGACCACTCTCCTTCTGACTTTGAAGGCAGATCATGCCCACCTATTGCCCCTAAAGCCTCTCCTGGTGCCCCCTCTGGGTCAATAAGAGCTTTGAATTTTGCTTATATACTGTATCTGGGAAAGGAGATATGTTCCAACCACACAAAACAATAAAGTGTAATACTTAATTACAGAGTGAAAATTAATTTTCCATGCTCCCCTGTGTGTCTTGGAGTGTTGCAGATTGCTGCTTTTTGTGGTGCATGTCTGCAAGTGACTCACTGTTGAGAATAAACATCTCCCTAACTCAGGAACAGAACGAAGATGAATAGTCTGTTGTAAATCCCGTTGGTTCACAGTTTGAAAGCTTGTTTTGCACAGATGTTGATCCTAAGGCGTGGCTTTAAAACATTTCTTCCTTTATGTCAGTGTTCTATTCCAGAATCTCCTGCAGAGGGTTTTTGTCTATTGAATCACTCAGCTCTCTAAATACCAATTCTCACCCATAGCAAGAAAGTAGTCTATTTCTACTTGGCCAGAGCCTAAGAGAGAGCAGCCTCCCCTCCTCTGAGTCAGAAAAAAGCAGAATGCTTTGGTGAAGGAGGAAGTTTCTAGATGGTATATATAAGTAATGAGTTGCACTTGGCATTAATTATGTCACTTGTCACTTGTCATCCCGTTGTTCATTGATTTGCTCAAGCGGGCACAAGTAACGTCTCCAATTGTCCCTGTCCTGTGCGAGTGTAGCCCAATGGCATCTGCTGACTCCAGGAACATGAAGAGCCTCAAACTGTTCATTCAGCGTCTTGACAAAGAAGTCTAACCATCTGGTAGGTGGGTGGCTAGGCGTTCTTTTGACTTCCTGTGGAATCCAGTCAGTAATGGCTCTAGGCCAGTGGTCGTCTCCAAATTGCATAACGTGTCTGGCCTATCTGATTTCGATACCTTGGCCAACGAGATGGCATCCCTGATTCTTGATCATCGATGGAGGTCAGAACTCTGGATTCCTTCTCTCACTTGAGTGAAATATGAGATGCCAAGCATAGCTTGGAATTAATGCCTATGCTTGGAATGCTTTGCATTAATTATACCCATGGAAATGTAATAAGGCTTTATGTTGTGTGGACACTATACAAAGGACTGGAGCGATAGCACAGCAGTAGGGCATTTGCCTTGCACACTGCTGACCTGGGTTTGATTCCTCAGTCCCTCTCTGAGAGCCCAGCAAGCTACCGAGAGTATCCCGCCCACACGGGAGAGACTGGCAAGCTACCCGTGGCATATCTGATATGCCAAAAACAGTAACAACAAGTCTCACAATGGAGACATTACTGGTGCCCACTCAAGCAAATTGATAAACAATAGGACAAGAGTGCTACAGTGCTACTACACAAAAGTTCTGTCATCAGTATGTTGAATAAGATGTGGTTACCAACCCCAACCCCTGACAATGTTGTCAGGTTTATTATTGGCCACCATGACATAATGTGACTTAGGGTTTTTAACCAATTGTAACCACTTTTACATTTTTATTTTGGTTCATGTTTACATGTCTGTTCTTTTAGATTCTTTGAGATTATGAACAAGAAAAGCATCAAATAAAATTTCTTTCTTCCTTTCTTTCTTTCTTTCTTCTTCTTCTTCTTCTTCTCCTTCTCCTTCTTTTTCTTCTTCTTCTTTTCTTCTTCTTCTTCTTCTTCTTCTTCTTCTTCTTTTTCTTCTTCTTCTTCTTCTTCTTCTTCTTCTTCTTCTTCTTCTTCTTCTTCTTCTTCTTCTTCTTCTTCTTCTTCTTCTTCTTCTTCTTCTCCTCCTCCTCCTCCTCCTCCTCCTCCTCCTTCTTCTCCTTCTTCCCCTTCCCCTTCTCCTCCTTCTCCTTCTTTTTTCTTCTCCTTATCTTTCTCTTTTTCTTATTCTTCCTTATCCTCTGCCTCCTTCTCCTCCTCCTTCTCCTCCTTTCTCTCCTCCTCTCTCTCCTCCATATCCTCCTTCTTCTCCTCCTCATCATCCTTTTTATCTTCCTCCTCCTCCTCATTATTATTATTTGGGGGGCCACACCCCGCTGTGCTCAGGGTTTATGCTCAAGGATTACTTCAGGTAATTACTTCAGGTTTACTTCAGGCTTTACGCTCAAGGATTACTCCTACAAGGCATGTGGCTTGACCACTCTACTCTCTCTTCAGCCACTTCCATGGTCACATTCTAAAGAAGGCGGTTTTCATGACCTTAAAGGACACTTTCCTCACATCATACCTTTCACAGGAGCTGAGTTTGGGAAGGACTAGAGACAGTGTCATTACTCTTGCAGAGCAGAGTAAGAATAGAGTTCTGTGTGCAAATTCACAGGGAGAACAAGGGTAAAAGAAAGTAGAGAAGCAAGGAGGAGAGAATCAGAATGGCTGTGGGAAGACATAGACTAAGGTGTTATATGACATTCCCCCCTCTACCCACTACATTCTTCAGCAAAGTCTGCTCTTCATACAACTTCTCAAAGTGGATATTAGGTTGAGTGATGGGCAGGATAATGCCCCTGCCCCCACCCCATCTCCTAAATCACAGTCAAAGTGTTGCATTTGTGCCTCAAGTTGGTAAGTGACTTATTCATCATTGAGAATAAGCATCTCTAACTCAGGAACAGCAGTGATGTCAGGTAGTACATATATGTGACTGAGTTAAGGATCTTGAGTTGGAGAGACTATCCTGGATAATCTGGGTTGGCCCAATATATTCACAAGGATCTTTAAAAGTAGATGAGGAGAGTCTGGTGCAGGTAAGTGTCAGGAGAAAGACACTGAAAGATGTAGCATTATAGGCTCTGGAGATGAGGAAGAGAACTGGTTCTGGGAGCTGAGAAAGGCAAGCAAAGAGATTCTTCCCTGGAGTCTCCAGAAGAAAAATCAGCTCTTGTCAACACCCAAATGTTAGCCCTGTGAGACTCGTGTTGGATTTCTGACCTCCAGACCGGTAACATAATAAATTTATATTTTTTCAGCCACTTGGTGTATGGTAATTTGTTACAGCAGCCATAGAAAACTAATACAGAGTGTAAATCAGGAAGAGGAGTTGAGTGCAAAGACAGGAAAATGTAAGTGTGATTTAGGGACAGTCATTAGACCAGATGGTTGCTGCAGGGGGTATAATCAAATTTAAAGTCAGAAAGGTCAGTTTGAGACAGGCTGTGGGGAGCCTTAAATGAGAGATTAATGAGTTTAGACATGATCTTTGAGCCATGGAATGGCCACTGACAGACTTGAATATAGAGTGATATAACAAGCAGAATTTCCAAAGTGGAGACCAAGAAAGCTAAGGCAATGTTTCTCAACTACGGGATCATATGGCCCTCCATGGACCTTTAGGCTAGCCTAAGAGGATCACAGGTGAAACTTGCGTAAATGGAGGTGGGGTGGGGAGCAGAGTATTTCACTGGGGGGGGGCAGCTGACTGGAAGGAGGAGGAATGGGAAGAAAACAAGGGTGGAAGGGGTCCAAGATAGGGGAAAGGTTGAGAAAACACTGAGCTAAGAAATCTTTTCCAGTGAACTCTGAAAATGTCGGGACCTTGAACCTTGCCTCTGGGATTCAGCAGAACTGAGGCAGGTGATGAGGCCCCGTTCCCCTCACATCTCCAGAGCAAGGTTTCTCACCCTTCTTCTGACCAAGGCTTTACTGTCCTGCCGATTGGACCCTTGTCTCATGCCATGACCCCTCACTGACAGGGCATGACCCCCCCTTAGAATATCTTGGGGGCCTTCCCATGGGAGAGGGGTAGCAGGTTGAGAAAAGCTGGCCTAAAGCACTTGGCTATGTTCCTTGTTTCATAGTCTGGGTTTCCACTTTAGACTCTGAACAAAGATTTTGCATCTAAAACAATCCAGTGAAAACAACAGCTGGGCGCTTCTTGCTATCCAGCAAGGCTCAGGGTCGCCTGGCTGGAAGGAAAGAGGACAGAAACTTATTCCTGAAGAATCCTGAGTCCTGGTCCTGGACTCTTGTGGGGAAGGGCTGGAGGGAAGTAGATGAGATCATCTGTGAGGTGATGCTAAATTACCGACTAAGGAACCTTGGTGTAGGAAGGGAAGGAGCTGGGTATAAAAGACACTGCAAGAAGCAATGGAGACTCTGGGCCAGAGGCAACAGTGTTCTGTCCTCTGCTTCCATTCTTCTGCTCCCTTCCCTAGTCCAGGAATCCAAACACACACACAAGGAACTGGACAGTGTCACGCTCCAGCAGGAAGGACAAGCACAATTGCAGACCCCAGAGGACACCCGGACTGCACAGGAAACACTTATTTTATTCAGAGGGCCCCGTCTTGCGGTAACAAAGCAAGAAAATGAATGAAGCGAAGGAGCGAAGCAAAAACTGAACTCGGACTTCAGCCAACAGTCCCACGGGAATTATAGCTCAGTCTATTAACCTTCTCCTGACCTCGATTCCAGGAAACTTGTAAAATCATAAACCAAACAGCTCGGTGCGGGCTCCCCATGCATGTTTAAGACCTTGTGGTTCTCTAAGCATGCCTTTCCATTGTCAGGGTATTATTACTTAAACAGGAACATTGTAATTACTTTTGCATTATTACAATGCGCAAAGTGATTTAAGCAGTAAAAAGGCTTTGATGAATTAGTAGTTCTTTTGATTCCTACAATTTTGTGGCTCACGTTTAAAGACATATTATGAAAGTCTCAAATTCATAGAAAAGCTGTTGTGGCTCTTCACTACCCAAGATTTTTTTTCTGACTCTGCACCTAGATATCTTCCTGCCTTCTGACATTCCCTGGAGTGCCCTCTCTTCTCCAATTCAACTTGTTCAAAATGGAAACTAATCTTTCATGCCGAGATTGTTCCTTCTTCTCTGTCCCTCCTGACCCAGGAGAATGACCCTGGCCAACCAAGCTCTCTGTTTTAGGAGTATTCCTCATTTTTCTCCTTTTTGTCCTATCTCCCACCATCATTCTTCTTCCTGTCCACATAGAAACAACAACCACCACCATAACCATTTTTGAGTACCCATTGCATTTTAGATAAATCATATACATTATTGTTGATCCCTCTAAATCCTGAAAAAAAATTAAATTATCATCTTCATGTGTTAATAAAATTTCTCACAGTTCAGAGACATTATTTCAGCAAAGTTCACCAGCCAGTAGGTGGGAGTTGGGGTCAGGATTTGAATTTGCATCTTTCTGATCATAAAACATGCATTTTTCATCTGCTGTGACATAGCTGGAACTAGAGGATATGCTGAGTGAAGTTCGGCAGAAAGAAAGGAACTGATACAGAAATGATATCTCTCATGTGTGGGACTTAAAGATACACAGCAAGGTAGCAATAGGGGCCAAAGACAACAAAATGGGAGTTGATTCATAGAACTGAGTTTACAGGGGTGAAGGGGGATGGCTGAAAGGAAGGAGGACATGGGGGAAAGGAGTTGCCTACTCTGGTGATGGGTGTAGTGTATTTATACATGAAATCATCTTTATTAGTATTATAAGTCATAATCCTTAAATCAATAAAGATCTGTCACTGTCATCCCGTTGTTCATCGATTTGCTCAAGTGGGCACCAGTAACATCTCCATTGTGAGACTTGTTGTTACTGTTTTTAGCATAGCGAATACGCCACAGGTAGCTTGTCAGGCTCTGCCATGCGGGTGGGATACTTTGGTAGCTTGCCGGGCTCTCAGAGAGGAATGGAGGAATTGAACCTGGGTCGGTCGTATGCAAGGCAAACGCCCTACCCATTGTGCTATCGTTCCAATTCAATAAAGATACGTAACTAAAAAGTAAAGAAGAAAGAAAAATTATTTTAAAAGTTACTATTCAAAATTACTATTCAAAATTATATCCAAAAGATCATCAATGGTTTTGCCAAATTTTCCTGTGAATTATTATATTTTTTTAAAAAGCTTCCTACTTATCTCTCTCTCTCTCTGGAGCTATTCAAGACCTTAGCTTTTGCTTACAGCAGTTGTCACCAGGATTTATTGCACAGCCTCCCCATTAATTTCCTGAATTCTAGCCTTGTTTACTTCTCAACTAACTTGTCTGGCATATATTAGGAATCTGACTCATCATAAAAATGCTAACACACACGCCCACCTTGGGTCACATCTTTATTTTTGGAATTTGCCTATATTTGGTTATGGTGTGCCAGAGATCACACATTATGTTGTGGCACTGGGTGTTACAAATGGCAGGAGCTCTACCATTGAACTGTCCCTGACTCCCTCAATTCCTTTCTTTTGAAATAAAATCATTGTACTTTTCCTTCTAAGCAAAGCATTTATTTCTAATTTTTTTTTCTCCAGAAAGGAGAGGCCAAAGAAAGCAAAATTTGCCCTGTTTAAAAGAAAATTTTGTTTCTTCCATGTCAAAATTAAGACACTGCTTCTTCCCGGGATTCTTTTGCTATAGCCTCATGAAGCATTGAAAAGGTCTGCTCAGTTTCTTCCAGAGGATCGGAAGCCCTTGGTAGCTGGGGAGATCTGCAGGGAAGAGATCCTGTGTTTCTAGAAAAAAAATATGGGGGGGTGGGGAAGTGGGGGTGTTTGTTCTACAGCTTTTGCCTTGGCCCCTCTGAGTCAACAGAAACCTCGAGGCACAAGAGATGCACCAGGACAAAGCCTTCAAGTGCCACCCAGGCTTACTCTCCGGACTCCCCCTTCCTCCTCTGCCACTCTGAAGTCCTCTTGATTGGCTGCTGAGAGGAGCATCCCTGCCACAAGCCCAGAAGAGCAGAACTCACAGGAGCCGGCCTTCTGCAGGCTGCACCCAGCCTCTGAGTCTCCAACCCACACTTCAGCCATCATGCCTTGCCTGCCTCTTCTGGGTCAGAACTATCTGCAGTTTCTTCTTGCAGGACCAGCCGAGATGCCCACCCTGGACTGACCAAGGTGCCAGGTTTGCAACAGTAAACGCCGCCTGGGTCTATCGTGGTCCCTGTGGCCATTTCTATTGCTCTGAGGGCCAAAGACCCTGAGGCCTCTCACGGGGGTTTTAAAGCAGCTGCTTGTCTTTGCCTGCATCATCTGTAGAGCAAGGAGCACAGTTCTCTGGGATTCTCCTCACTTGGTCTCTGGTAGAATCAGGGTCCGCATGGTTTTGAATGCACCCCAGAGGACTCCAGCGGGCAGCCAGGACTTGGGTTCCCAGCAGGCAACTTTCAGGTTTCAGTTGAACTGGAATCACCCATGGGTGTGAGTTAGGTGCATGTATCGGTGAGTCATCTGTGGAGCTGGGATATCCAGGTTTAATTGTAGCTGTCTCAGGTATACAGTCACACTCTCAGGGATTCCCTGTGTACAGCATGTCATGAGGGTACCCATGGCATGGGTCAGGGAGCTCTCAGAGAAGCAGAAAGACTGGGAAGGACTCAGGGTCTTTGGTACAAAGGCAGGGGTCACCCTTGGGCTCTGCCTCCACCAGGCTGAAATGCGAAGGGGAGGGAGAAGACCGATGCAAGCAGGTTTAGGCCACACCCCCAGAGCATACTGCCCCTTCCCACCAAATGCTGAAAGGGAATTGGGCTTTGAAGAGTTCCTCTCCTCAGTCTACACCTCCTAAGACAGTATATTCACACCTCTCTCTCAGTGGCAGGTTTCAAAGAAGACTTCAAGGCAAATCCACACATCAACTCCCACCACACCTGACAAACATTCAGTTGCTTTTGATTCTGCCCATTTGGCTTTGACTCGCTCAGATATTTTTTTTCTTTTTCTTTGCACCTTTTTTTGGTCACACCTGGCGATGCACAGGGGTTACTCCTGGCTCATGCCCTCAGGAATTACTCCTGGTGGTGCTCAATGCTTAATTTTGTACCTGGACCTCTTTTTCACTGACATGAGTAGACCGAAGATTTGTGAGGGTGTTGTGGCCACGGCCATGACTGCTGCCGTGCAGGGTGTGCTACTCAGTGATCTCTAGTTTCATTTTGGCATCATTATGTGGGCAAACCAATGAGATCGAGAACAAGAAAACATCTCCTGACATGAGGTAAGAGGACACAGACTTCCCCACTATTCACACTCACCAGCCCAGACTCCTATAGAATGCTATAGAAAGTGTGGCTTACATGGTCTTCTAATGGCACCCCAACCGCCCCCCACTACACACACAGATGTATGTAGGGAGGAATTTCCTTTGGACTCAGGAGTCTCCGCAAAGGTAACCTTGGCTTGTAGTAGGGACCCAAAGTTTCAGGATAAGTTGAAAAGATTTTCCCAGTGCTCTAGCCCTGACATGACCGCCAGTGAGTACTTTCAACCCAGATTTTAAAAGTCACCCTCTGTCATGTTAGTTCACACCTTTCCCCTTCAGAAAATAATTGATGGCTTCTCTGGAATTATCACTGTGAATGTTCCACTATGACTTAAGGACTCATCAATTGAGACACACAGTGACGAGTTAAGAAAAAGCTTTATTGTACTAAGCACTGCAATGAACGTAAGTGTCTATCGATTCCTTTGGGATTGATGTTCTTGTGTTTGGGGGAGGTAGGTATACTTGTGGTGGGTGTGATGTTATATATAAAGGAACTTATTGTGAAATCACAGCACTCAGTCAATTAAAAAAGATTAAAAATAGGAAAAAAGCGTCATTGGCAGTAAGCTAGCATATTGGAAGATGGCAGACTCATGTTCTCAAAGCTACCAATTTGTCTGCATGGTCATAAGGGAATAGAAAAGCACTTTTTGTTGTTGTTTTATTTATTTTAGGGCTACACTCAGCAGCTTTAGGGCTTACTCCTGATTTTGCATTCAAGGATCTTTCCTGGCTGGGCTCACGGGACCATATGGATGGAATCCTGGGGATTGAATCCAGGTTGGCCACCTGCAAGGCAAGCACCCTGCCAAAAGTACTATCTTTCTGGCTCAAAAGCACTTTTATTTTCATCTTAATTTTAAAATTGGAGACATCATGATTTACAATGCTGTTAATCGCAGGATTTCATACATACAATGTTCCACCACCATACCCTCTACCATGCTTCCTCCATCTTCTCAATGTCCCCTCCCTCCCCTGTCCCACACCCTAATGCAATACCATAGACCAGCTCTTGGGTTCTACTGCCTTTGGTCATTCATTAATCCCTTGCTATGTTTCATTATGTCCCACATATAAGAAGTACTTCATTGTGTATAATATGTCACAGTTTCTTTAATCTGCCATAGGATATCGGATATGCAGGTTGTTTCCAGATTTTGGCTTTTGTGAATATTGCTGCAAAGAATGTAGGGACACACATGTCTTTATGGAATAGAAGTTTGAGGCCATCGGGGCAGATGCCAAAAAAAAAAAATGTCATATGGAAACTCCATTCTTAGAGGTTTTTTTCCTTTGAGAAAAGTCCAGATTGTTTTTCAAAGGATAGAACCAGGCAATGTTTTCACCAGCAGATTCCTTTCCCCCCACATCCATGCCAACACTGGTTGTTTTTATTCTTTGTGATGCGTGCCACTCACACTGGTGTGAGCTGATATCTCATTGTTCCTTTGATTTGCACTTCCCTAATGATAAGTGATGCAGAATATTTTTTCATAGACCTATTGGCCATCTGTATGTCTTCTTTGAAGAAGTTGCTATTCATATTTCTCCTTTCCATCCCATATTTTGATGGGGTTGTTTGTTTTTTTCTTGTTAAGTTTCACACATGCAAGGAAGCATGATTTTTTGAAAAACGGAAGACAGACCAGAGATCAAGCCCCATTCTTTTGGCAAACCAAAGACTTCTGAGGAAGAGTTTAACCAGTCCTTATCACAGGCTTTTTGAGGAAAGACCAGATAAGGACAGTTGTCTCTGTATGGAAGAATTTGCTGAGTTTTAAATTTGAATTGAGCTCTGAGTTTCTTGGGGGCCAGTTTCAGAATCACTAAAAAATAATCTAGGAAATCTAAAATCATTTATCTACATCTAGATCACCAGCGTGTTAGTTGCCACTTGAAGACAGCTAACACTGAAGAAAGATTAGCTGCTCCTTCCCAAACCCTATTGGCTGTAAGCTCCCTCAGTGTGTGGGAACAATGTAAGAACAATAGAAAGAGGGCCAGGGCTTGAAGTCATTTCTGTATACACTTGCTAGAGGCCTGTCTGGGTTCCAAATCCTTCTATTGTACTCAGAACAAAAGTAGAGATTTTCTTATTGTGCTCTGCTTGTTAATGCTCGAGGTTGCTTTGGATGTATAAAGATCATGACCGTGTGATGTAAGCTGCATTGCTGTGCTGGGCCCATAATTAAAATGCCTTTATTTGTTTCAGAAGGGATGAGATTCATTCTTTGTTCTAAATGTATGCATCTTATTGGTCGTGGGAAATATACACCAGTGAAGGAACGGACGTTGGAACATTATATGAGTGAAACCCAACCATGAACAACTTTGCAACTATGTATATCACTGTGATTAATATATATATATATATATGTATGTATGTCTTCATATTTCCACTTCAAAAGGAAGAGCACAGTGCCTTGCTGAATTCTCAGTGTGACTTGAACCTGCAACAAGGCAGAGACCAGACTTATTCCTCACTGGGTCTCCAGCACCTACCAAAGTGCTTTGCTTAGTTGGCTCTTGGCATTGTTCATCACTGTCACTCTCACTGTCATCCCATTGCTCATCGATTTGCTCGAGCAGGCACCAGTAACGTCTCTCATTGAGAGACTTACTGTTACTGTTTTTGGCATATCCAATATGCATGGGTAGCTTGCCAGGCTCTGCCATGCAGGCTCCATACTCTCGGTAGCTTGCCAGGCTCTCTGAGAGGGGCGGAGGAATCGAACACAGGTCCGCCTCGTGAAAGGTGAACGTCCAACCGCTGTGCTATGGCTCCAGCCCTGGCATTGTTCATAGAACCCACTAAATCATGGCATGATGTCACATATCCATGGGTCATCGAGTCGCTCACAGTTAAAACTGGAAACATTGCTCAGTTCTATGAAAGGCTGAAATTGCCACCGTAGGAGGGGACCCTTACTCTTTTTTGAAAAAGGGTTTGTCCCTGGAGCCTCACAGTAAAGAATCACCTGGCAGAGTTCCCATTGTAAACACTTTGCTCTAACAGAGAAACCTTCCATAAAATGACACTTTCCTAAGCAACTTAATTGTTTCTCTTCTATTCTGCTCCTTTCTTCTTTTTTAAAGATGCTAGTCACATCCACTATATTGATGAACTGGCCCACTAATGGACTGTAATCTGCAGTTGGTAGAAGACTGCAGGAGACAAATGCAGAATGTCTTTGAGCTGAAGACTGCTTGGGAGGTATGGGAAGGTTCGCTCTTAAAAGGCCGGGACGGCAACATTCTCAGCAATGGTGGTCGGCTGCTCAGGACCTGGGAATCTGGGCTGCGAGAGTCGGCACCTGGGAGTGGAGAATTTTCCACTCTGACTCAGCACAGCATGTTTACAAGCGAGCCACCACTTCTAGCTCCGTTTGGTGCGCACACACCAAAATTGAACCCAAGGCCTATACATTGCATGAAGATAAGTGCTTTACAGCTGAGCTACATCCTTGGTCCTCCTTCCCTTGGTTTTTATACTTGAAAGTCTTCTTAAACCCATGCACCATTTAATTTGCATCTGACTTTCTGTTTCCAAATGATCTGCTCTATGACTTGGTCTTGACTGTCCGTGACTGTTGGTAGCTTGAATGCTGTGATGGACGCATTGATTTTTGTCTTCCCAATTTAGCACCGTGCTTTGCATTTAATACGTGTTAATATGAAAGGAGGTCTTCTTAGTTTTATAAGTAGAAGCAGTACATGACTTATCTTTGAAAATATGTCACAGAAAATCTATAGAAGACTCACCCAGAAATGCCATTTACGTACGTGCCTTGTTACCTTACCTGTCCATCCACCATCCTTCTTTCCACCCATCCTTACTGAGAATCCATTGTGTTTCTATACTAACAACTTTGGTTACTAAGATGGATCAGACAGTCCCTGCCTCTGGATTCCAGTAGAGGAGAGGCCCAGGGTAATGACATACAGTATGAGGGGCAGTGAACCCCATATTTGAATGACATCACACTTGAGCTTCTCTTCCTGTATATTTTGCCTGCATCTCTCAAAGTTGTCAAGCTGTTTTCCTGCAACAAAGGTTTTGTTCAAGTTGGTATCCTATAGTTTTTATCAAAAAATATGTCACTCTGAAAGAATATAAAACTGTAATAATACTGAGTAGGCTTTTCCAAAGTCTATATATCTAAAGCAAGAGGGCAGCACGCAAAATTATCACAGTGGAAAGCAAAGTTGAATAACCTCTCTTCACTATGTAAACTTTTCAAAGGCTCCCGATTGCCTTAAGAATCAAATCTGACCAGAAGTTCCCCTTTTCCGGCTCTGCCAGCCGTAGTGGTCCCTCCCTGTCTCTGCTTGACACTCTCCTTCAGCCCTGGGAAGGCAGGGGGGAGAGAAGGATCCCTTCCTTCTCTCCTAGGGGAGACCTTTAAGAGCACCATCCCACGGTGTTGACCTTGTACACAGGCAGTTGACCAACGTGCTTTTCGATTACAGGGGCACCATCCTCTCTTCACAGCCCCAATCACAACGCGCAATTGATTCCTTTCATTTCATTTCATTGCCTCTTTTGCTAAACTCTGAGCTCTGCAAACTCTTATGCCTATCCCCAGAGACCCATATGGCATGTGGTAGATGACTTACAAATAATTTTCGAATAAGTGAGCGTTAAGGCGGCTCACACAAAGAGCACCTACTTGCCTGGGGAGCTTGACATACACCCAGAAAAGGGGGTGGGGGGAGTGAGAGAGAGAGAGAGAGAGAGAGAGAGAGAGAGAGAGAGAGAGAGAGAGAGAGAGAGAGAGAGAGAGAGAGAGAGAGAGAGAGAGAGAGAGAGAGAGAGAGAGAGAGAGAGAGAGAGAGAGAGAGAGAGAGAGAGAGAGAGAGAGAGAGAGAGAGAGAGAGAGAGAGAGAGAGAGAGAGAGAGAGAGAGAGAGAGAGAGAGAGAGAGAGAGAGAGAGAGAGAGAGAGAGAGAGAGATTGTGCCGCAGGATCCAGAAATGGAACAACAGCTCCACCAAGCGGTCATTCACTTCTCCCTCGGCCCCCGTGTTTTCCCGGAATCTTGGTTTGAGAGGGCTGATTCTGGCGAAAGTTTATCTTAATCGGCTAACCTTGTTTCTGTATTTCCTTTATTAAAAGCAAGACCAAGACATGTCCTTAAACATCTACCACTCCTCTCCCCTCACAGACAGGGACATCTGAAAATCGGGAGGGTAGCTAGCTAGGCTGACTTTGCGAGTTGCTATGGTAACCCCCACCCCCACCCCTTTTTGTGCTAATCCTTTGGAAACCTTTATCCTTCAGATCTGCACGCACTGAAAATGTCCTCTTGCTGCTACCCTGTCCTTCAAGTTTTGCTTTGATTTAGTGTCTACACTTGGCTTCCCCTTCTAATTTGTTAAATGACATGTCAAAAAAAGTCAGCGGGAAGGTGCGCCCCTGAGAGACAGAAGTAAGATTCTAGAAGCCTCGGTGCTCTGCATCCATCATCCCTTCAAAGGTTTTGCAAGCAAATAAAGGCCGAGCAGCGCCAGAATCGCTCTGGCCTGGAAGCTGCGGCAGGACCCGATGTCCCGGCGCTGCTCCCGGGAACGTCTCTGCTGCCCTTTCCTCGCGCCCACCGTCGTGTCCCTCTCTGCTGCTGCGGCTGGTCCTGGGGGGCGGGGAGGGGCGCTGATGGCCCCTCGCACCTGCTAGCTTTCGTTCATTTGTCACCCCAACAAGACAGGAAAATGGAACTTCCTTGTGCGCAGTGAGAAGGCGACTAAAACGCGTCCGGAGAACTGTCCATCACGCAGGGCGATGCACGCCAACCGCGGAACAAGCCTTTAGGCAGTAATGACCCAGCCGTGCCTCCCTCTCTGGACCCCGGGAAATGAGGGTGATTTAGCGAGGGCTGCACCGTGCAAAGCAGCAATCCATCCCGCGGAAGCAAATGTTGGTGTTAGTAAAGGAAATGCAGGCAAACCATGCCTGGAAGAATGCCTCGGAGGTGCATAGAGTTACAGGAGCTTCTAGGAAGAAGGTGCCCGCAACGTGGGCTGGTTTATTTTTAATGCTGTGAGAAAAATAAACCCCAGTACCCCCAACATTATTAAAAGGCACTGGGGTTCATCTTATCCTTTAAGTGAAGAGGGAGGCAAAGGCCAACGCGTCCCCCTCCCACCCCTTTCAAAGCATCATAAGCATGGTTCACCTGCCCCATTTTGTTTTTAAAGTTGTGTTAGTTGTTTCCCCTGAACACACTACCTTTAGAAAAGGGGAAGAGGGTGGGTGGGATTCAGATAACCCAAAAATGTCTTTTTTTTTTTTAACATTTAATTCATTTATTCCTTTTAAAACATTTTTTATTGAATCAGCGTGAGATAGTTACAAGCTGGGGCAGGGGCAGCTGCAGGAGAGGGAGCTCCTGCTCTCCTTTTCCACTCAATGCTTCTTTTTTTTAATTTAATTTTTATAAAGTTGTTCACAACAATTTATTGCAGTCAATATTCCAATACCAACCCCAGGACCGTATCTTGAAATTTTCCACCCTCCTTCAAACCTGCCCCCAAAGCAGGACCTAAATAATTGATTTTTGTATTGCTTGTTATAATAATTCGCTAAAAAAAAATCCCCAAGGGGCTGGAGCAATAGCACAGTGGGTCGCGCATTTGCCTTGCACGAGGCCGACCCGGGTTTGATTCCCAGCATCCCATATGGTCCCCTGAGCACTGCCAGAAGTAATTTCTGAGTGCAGAGCCAGGAGTAACCCCTGTGCATTGCCGGGTGTGACCCAAAAAGGAAAAAAAATATCCCCCAAAAGTATCCTTCAAGGATAGTGTGTGAAGATTGTGTATCTCACCCTGGAGCCATTAAGCCCTTGTCTGAGAGATCACTAATATCCAACACCTTCTTGCCAGTGAGTGGAGACCCCAAACACAGGTGCATCCAGGCCCCTGTCCCGCCACAGCTCAGAACCGCTTAGCAGTGCCCCTAAGCGCTCCCCCCCACCCCCATGGTGAGCCGCTTCCTCCATCCAGGGGTTGCAGCAGAGGATCCCACCGCAGAGTGGGTGGTGATGCACTTTGGTGGAAAAGGACAAGTCTGTCTGGGCCCCACCTCGGGTTTCAGATTCCTTGTCTGTTCCTGCAGAAAGGGGTCACAGGAGAAGATCCAGAGGGAAGCAAGGACACTTTATTTCCCAGGAGGGGAAAGGAGAGCTGCCCGGCGGGAAGGCTGCTCTGGGAGGAGAGCCGGGTCTGTGGGCTTTGGGGAAGGGCTTAGATCTCAGTTTCTCCAAGTTGTCTGGGCTTGTCGCTCTCTGTGCCACAGGAAGGTCACAGTGAGGGTGTACACAAGGGAAAGAACTTGGAACTTTTTTTTTCTTTTTTAGGTCACCCCTGTGCATCCTGGCTCTGCACTCAGGAATTACTCCTGGCGGTGCTCAGGGGACCATATGGGATGCTGGAAATTGAACCCGGGTCAGCTGCGTGCAAGGCAAATGCCCTACGCACTGTACAATTGCTCCAGCCAACAGAACTTGGAACTTCTGGTGGACTTTCATATTCTTTTCATGGTGGGGGTCTCCCTAGGGGTGCCAGGGGTCATCAGGGCTACCTGCTTAGGAGGCCATGAAGGGGCAAGGTGGACAGGTGGACACCCAGGCCCTGTGCAGGTCAGATGTGGGCTCCACCCCTACCAGGTCTTTCTTGCTGCAGAATTCTCTCCTCTCCTAAAATGTGACAGTCTCCAGCACCCGCCAGTCTAACCAGGCCTCTGTTCTTGGGGAATCATCTCCTAAGGGGGTCCAGCCTTTTCTACTCTGGGCCCAGGACACGCTCAGGCCTTCTCAGGTCCTACTTTGGCCTTCTGGCTCCCCTAAACCCATTGCCAAAGGGTCCCCTTACCTGCCTGCCTACCTCAGCTCTATTCATGGAAAAAGTGCAAATTCTCTTATCTTCCGAAGCCTCCCCTCCCTCTCCATAGCAGTGATTCCTAGGGCAGTTTCCATACCTCCGTAAGCACACGTGTGTACAGGTACATACTGTTTGTCTTTAGCGCTCAGTGATCTCTCTTTCTTTCCAAGTACAGTCTCTGCTGATCCTTTGGGTTGGGTCAAGGTCACTTCCTTGGTCTGATGCTGCTCAGGCCCAGCCCTCAGAATCCCACCCAGCACCCCTGCATGCCACAGCCCTTTCTGCTTGTTGGACGTGTGGATTCTGACAAGCTCTCTGGATTTTCTTCAGGCCTTTTGGTCATCCTCTGGATTTTTCCCCCTCTCCCCCAACTCCTCCTTTTTCCTTTCCATGGTTTGTTGGGTGGGCCACATCCAGCAGTGCTTGGGGGCTCTTCCTTCCCATTGAGTGCTCGGGGGTTACTCATGTGGTGCCAAGGATTGAACCCTGGCTTCTTCAGCATGCACTCCCACTCCTAAACCACCTCCCTGACCCCTGGCTTAAAAGCCAAATTCTGGGGGCTCGGGAGGTGAGAGAGCTTTATGTGTGTGAAGCCTGAGTTTGCGCTTGAAAGAAAACAGAACACTCCAAACCCCAACACCCAAGCCTGATTCCAATGTGAACTGCCTGGCTTTGAAAATCATTTCACCTGCTCAAGTCCACTAACTCCTCAGCCCTTAGAGTCACATGCCCTCCCACAGCTCTGCTGTATCTCTGTCTTGGCTATAACACAACATTCGAACCATCTTCCCTAGGTTGTCTATAGGGCCCCGCTAGACACCCAGGCTCCATCTTCACCAACATGCTCTCTTGCCGCATTGACATTTGGGTCTGTGGAAATCACATGATTCCACACACAGTTCATCTGGTTGCAGCAGTGACAGCCACCATTTTGCTTAAGAAAATGAGAGGAGGGATAACACAGTAGGTAGGTAGGTAGGTAGGTAGGTAGGTAGGTAGGTAGGTAGGTAGGTAGGGCATTTGCCTTGCATGCGGCCAACCTGAGTTTGATTCCCAGCAGCCCATATGGTCCCCCGAGCACTTCCAGGAGTAATTCCTGAGTGCAAAGCCAGGAGTAACCCCTGAGCATCGCCGGGTGTGACCCAAAAAGAAAAAAAAATGAGAGGAGGTAAAATAGAGAAGGGATCAATATGATAACAATAGTGGGAAATCGTCATGCTGGAAAAGAACTGAATGTTGAAAGTATGTAAAGGGATATACATGATAATCTTTGAGTATTCGTATTGCAAACACAATGCCCAAAATGGGGGAGGGAAGAGAGGGAGGGAAAGGAGGGTGAGAAAAAAAAAGGGAGGGAAGGAGAGAGAGAGAGAGAGTGAAAGAGAGAGAGAGGGACAGAGAGAGAGGGACAGAGAGAGAGAGAGAGAGAGAGAGAGAGAGAGAGAGAGAGAGAGAGAGGAGAAAAGTCCTTGCCATAAAGGCAGGCTAGGGGGGGCGTGATAGGAGGGAAACTGGGAACATTGGTGCTGGGAAATGTACGCTGGTGGAGGGATGAGTGTTGGAACACTGTATGACTGAAACCTAATCATGAACAACTTTGTAAGAGCCTATTTCACAATAATTCAGTAAAAGTACTGTAGCACTGTCGTTCTGTTGTTCATCAATTTGCTCGAGTGGGCACCAGTAACGTTTCCATTGTGAGACTTATTGTTACTGTTTTTGGCACATCGAATACGCCATGGGGAGCTTGCCAGGTTCTGCCGTGCAGCC
This sequence comes from Sorex araneus, assembly GCF_027595985.1. Classification (NCBI taxonomy): domain Eukaryota; kingdom Metazoa; phylum Chordata; class Mammalia; order Eulipotyphla; family Soricidae; genus Sorex; species Sorex araneus. The sequence goes on from NC_073306.1 coordinate 73,106,537, forward strand.
TGGATACTCTCGGTAGCTTTCCGGGCTCTCCAAGAGGGATGAAGGAATCGAACCCAGATTGGCCGTGTGCAAGGCAAATGCCCTACCCGCCGTGCTATTGCTCCAGTGGATTCAGTAAAAATACCTATTAAAAAAAATAACGAAAGCTGGAGATATAATCAGGGGTGAGTTACTTGCCACTCATGCAGCTTTCCTGGTTTAATTCTTGACACCACTGGGAATGACCTCTGAACACAGCGCCAGGTGAGACCCTACACAAGGCAAATAAAACACAAAGCATGCCTTGCAAGGAACCCAAGAGATATACCAGAGGAAAGGCCCTTGTCTTGCACGCAGCCGATCCTGGTTCAATCCCCAGAACCATATCTGGTTCCCTAAGCACCACCAGGAGTGATGCCTGAGCACTGAGCATGCCAGAAGTAAGCCCTGTGTACTGCTGGGTTTGTTTGTCTCTGAGGAAAGGAAAGGAAAATAAAAGAGGCTCAGGGAGAGCACTTGCCTCGCATGTGTGAGGCCCAGATTCAACTTCTGCCACCATGAAATAAAAATATACAGTTTTTCAAAGGATGTCTTTATTGCAAAGTTTGTCACCAAGACTTCACTATTTTGCAATTCACCTGTAAGTGGAGTTGTGATATCAAATGGTTCCCCCAACCTCCACGGTCCCACTGGCCATAGAGCCTTTCCCAGCCTTCGTTTTCACTGGTGACTTCTCCTACATCAATCGAGAAAGTATTTATTCAGGGCATCACCCCGCCATAGGCACAGGGCCAACTCTTTGAAAAAGGTGCTAATTGGATTTTCCTGCAGAAAACCCCCCATAGCATTTTATTTCCTAACTCTGCTTCTCACAGTCAACTTCATTTGCCCATTTAATGCAATTTGCTTCTCATGATAAGATTCTATTAAGTGATTATTAAGACATTCTGAGTTACTTCAGTCAAGCACGTCTATAATCATTACCTCTCTCCTGGGGGTGATGTAATTACTGTCACTGTCACTGTGGCAGCAGAACGACAAACAGATCGTATCTGCACGGCCAAGCCACCACCTTGCACCCACTCTGAACTGCAGAGCAGAGGTCAGCTCGTGTTGACAGAAGTTCCCGAGACTCGTGTTTGGGACAGTTTGTGTCCAAAACAGGCAGTCTGCTAGACACCAGCCATTGCTATGAGAAAGGATGAAATCCTGCAATTCGCAGCTATTGGATAGAACTGGAAGATACGGTGTTGAGGCAAGTCAGACCGAGGGAGAGGGGCCGATGCAAAATGATCTCTCTCCTCATTGGGAGGTAAAGAACCATCATGAGGGAATAGCAAATGGTCAGTGCTAAGGGGACCAGAGAGTTGGTCTACAGAACTGAGTTTGTGGAGGGATTCGAGTGGTAGAGGAGAGACACTGGTGGTGGGATGCCAGCCTGGGGGGTGGGTGTAGGATTGGAACACTGTATGCCTGAAACTGTATCATTAACAATATGGTAAAATTAATGGTGCCTTAACAAGAAACTGAAGAACAAAAATCAGCCATCTCTATGAACTCTATGCATAGGGTTGATCTCTGGATCACTAAACCATGTTATATGTAACAGTTCTAGTCCTAGGTAAATACAAATCAAACACCAGAACGTCCACTAAAAATGGAGAGAACTGAACCAATCAGCCTGGCACCCTGGAACTGGAACCTCTCATTCTTTTAATCCTTCAGGAACATGTAGGAAGTTTGTACACAGGGGTTGGTATTCAATTTGGACCTAAGGCTCCGAGGCTGAGAAAGTCCCAGAGGCTGAGAAGGAATTTATAATGAGTAAAATCACACAAATAGTCGAAAGGACTTGCAATTGGCTTCAGTAGGTCTGTGGATGACAGCCGGAGGGACACAGATGTAACCTGTTGAATAATGGCTAGGGCAGAAAAGCTAAAAAAAAAAGGAACTGAGGGCTCAGGGACCTTGCAACAATGTCAGGGCAGAGAGTACGATCAGCCTTCTCTGCAGCAAAGCATAACCCAACCATTTATTTTCTCCATGACTTTAACACATTAACAAAAGATTACAACTTGGCTGCCAGACATGAGGAACATATAATAGAGAATAACAAGAAGAAGAAGAGGAAGAATAATTTTAAAGAATCCTTAAAGTAATTCCCAGTCCTAAGGGGCAAGAGGCAAATCCTCCTTCCAATGCATCAAGTGTTTTCCAGCCCTTGCTCGGAGCTAGCTGCCACCAAACGAATTTGGTACATGGGGACTGTCACAAGGCTTCAGTCCTCAAAGCGAAGCCTGAACAGCCTGTTATGGGGACTGTAAATGTCAGCCTGCTGCATACTTTGTAGAGTCTGACAGCTAAGAATGGTTTTCACATTTTAAAATGTAAATTGTAAAATGTCAAAAGGTCTATTAGCTTCTCAGTGACCGCAGTGGCTCCAGTTTTCCTTTTAGTCTGGAATACCTCCAAGGGCTACCACGGGCCATTTGCAGGAAGAGCAGATGGCCATTGCCCAGCCCTGCGGTGTGGAGCTGAAGCACGACTCTCCTAGGAGGCGTCCAGCCAAGTGAGTCTGGGCCCGGGTTGCTTCACTGCAGTGAGTGTCCTGCGGGAGTGACACTAGCCTCCGCCTGTCCCCAGAGCATGGCCCTGATTGCTAGGGGGTGCAAAGATGGCATTTCTTTCTTAGAAATGATGTTTGCTACTTTAGGTCTTTTAAATTTAAAATAATCTGCATCCTCCCTCCCTTGATTGCTGTTGAAGTTTTTGTTGCAGTCATCAGGGCTCACACCCCCCAAGTCCCACCTCCACCCCCAGCTTTGGGGACGCCACACTTTTAGTAGTGTCCCCTGGAGAGGAGTTCACTGAGTTGGTATTCCCTGGCTTTGGAGCTTTTGTCTCTTTCAATTTGGGGCTCACTGGGGGCTGGATTCCTCTGGGCTGGTGTACACACACAGACACACACAGAACACAGAAACACACAGACACACACAGATACACGCACACATATGCACACACACCACACCACACCACACCACACCACACCAGGCTGCAGTGCAGCTGGGAACTGCTTGTGTCCAGGGATTGCAGGAGCTGAGCTGCCCCCACTGTGCTCAGCCCATGTTGTTTACCGGGAAGTGAACTTGGGATCATCCACTTGCAAGGCCAGGATTCAGAGCCACCAAATTTTTCCTCCTGCCCTCTTGGTTCATGTTTTATTCAGTGCCTTGGGAGAAACACGATTCAGAGAGCTGCATTAGAGGTCACCCAACTCTCCTTCTTTATCAATGCCAGCAGGACATTTTCCAGAGCAAGACCCAACGATGCCTGGACCATCATGAGTGGGTCCCTGCAGGGACTAGAGAGAGGCCAGAATAACAGAGAGTCATCTTATTGTCATCTTTAAAGAGAATATTCTTTTTTTTTTGCTTTTTGGGTCACACCGGGCAATGCACAGGGGTTACTCCTGGCTCTGCGCTCAGGAATTACTCTTGGTGGTGCTCAGGGACCATATGGGATGCTGGGATTTGAACCTGGGTTGGCCGCATGCAAGGCAAATGCCCTACCCGCTGTGCAATGGCTCAAGTCCCCAAAAGAGAAATATTCTTGAGAAAATGTGTCCAAAGTTCCATCTGTTTCCACCCAAGTCCAGAAGTTTGGGTTTCCAGCTTAGAGCAAAGCCATCTCTGCCTGTCGCACCTTGCCGAGGTCTGAGCGGTTCTTGACTCTGTCTTCCACCATGCTGGGGCCAAGAAGGAAAGGGCTGGCCCACGGCAGATCACAGGTGGGAGGAGGCAGTTCCAGGCCTGGCTAGGATCCCAGGGTCTCGGAGGAGACTGGACTCTGACACAGCTCAGTTCATCTCAGCTGAAAGCGATAAATTCCACTCCCTGGTGCTTGAGCCAAGAAACAACAGTGTTTGGGGATTTCATGATCTCCAAGGACAGATCCATATTCTGAGCTGTTTTCAAAATGTGCATCAATGTATGTTTGTAGACCAAAGTGTCCCTTAGCACTAGTGTCCCTAGTTGTTCTGGGGACAATGGTGATTTGGTATGTGACATTGAAAATCACACTACAGCCATTGCTGATGGCTTTGAGGAAATGCACACACAGGTCATGCATGCACATGAGCATACACTCACTCACAGACACATACACAATATAAATACAGACACACACACCCCCACAAACATACACTCACACACATACTCACATATACAAACACTCACAGAACTACACACAGATACTCATACACTCAGACACACAAACACGCTGACACCCAATCACACAAAAACACACAAACACACTCACCCACAAACCCACTTATACACAAACTCACACAAGCACTCAACGCACACATTTACACACACTCACACTCATGTAAACCCACACTAGAGCTCAGAAATCTGTGACTTCTGCTACTGCCCCCAACTCAGTCACATGGCCCATTACAGGAGCACAAATGGGCCAGTCAAATGCCATGAGTCCCAGATGGCTTCTCCAGGTCTCATTTCCAAAGTGCTGAGTACAGAAGGATTCTGGTTCTGTCACAGTTCACTATGCGCTGATTCGGTGACCCACATCACTACTGGAAGCAGTTCACTCACTGCAGGGGCCCCGAAGCCACTGCGGTGCCAGTGTGGCAGACAACTACCCAGACCCCTTTAACCCATAAATTGGGGGTCAGGAACCTACAAAGAGTCTCATTGGAAGGTCTAAGCTCCCCAGTTCCCTCTTTCTGTTCTCACATGAAGGATTTCGTGCTTCTCTCCCAGAGCAAAAGCAAACACTTGTGTGATAAGTGACAAAATGATGGGCTCGGTCCCACACCAGGACCTGGGCGTGGTGTCTTCCAGGGCCCTTGAGCCCTGTGCACCTTCCATGCCTCCCCAGGGCCCTGCTTCCCTGCTAGAATCCAGCCCGGAGAGAAGAGCTAGCACTCGGCAGAGGGCTGCAGACAGAGCCTCTTCCTGCAACCTGGACTCCCGCTCGTGAGCAGAGAGAAGCAGGGAGACCCAGAGGCTGGGGCTGCTCCTGCTGCCTGTAGAAGGGAAGTTTTTTTTTTCCTTCTGCTGGGTTTGTTTTGGAGGGAACCCTAAATAATCCACACCCACTCCTCCGTCCCCAGCAATCTGAGCAGTGCTAGATGGCAGTCCCCGAGGCTGCTCAGAGTTGCCTGAATTGTTCCCTGAACACCACTGGGTACAAATACTGACCCTGGCCACCAGAGGGGTTGATGGATTGCCAACAGTAAATACTGTTCTTCTTGCTTTTCTTATACATTTAATCAAGGAAGGAGCTTTTTTTTTTTTTTTTTAAATTTATTTATTTTTAATTAGAGAATCACCGTGAGGGTACAGTTACAGATTTATACACTTTTGTGCTTATACTTCCCTCATACAAAGTTTGGAACCCATCCCTTCACCAGTGCCCGTTCTCCACCACCCGTAAACCCAGTGTCCCTCCCACCCTCCCCAATCCCATCTCCCCCCCACCCCACCCTGCCACTGTGGCAAGGCATTCCCTTCTGTTTTCTCTCTCTAATTAGCTGTTGTGGTTTGCAATAAAGGTGTTGAGTGGCCGCTGTGCTCAGTCTCTAGCCCTCATTCAGCCCGCAACTCCCTTCCCCCACATGGCCTTCGACTACAATGTAGTTGGTGATCGCTTCTCTGAGTTGACCTTTCCCCGGAACGTGAGGCCAGCCTCGAAGCCATGGAGTCAACCTCCTGGTACTTATTTCTACAGTTCTTGGGTGTTAGTCTCCCACTCTGTTATTCTATATACCATAGATGAGTGCAATCTTTCTATGTCTGTCTCTCTCCTTCTGACTCATTTCGCTCAGCATGAAACTTTTCATGCCCATCCACTTGACTACAAAATTCTTGACCTCCTTTTTAAGGAAGGAGCTTTTTGCTGCAATGGTCATGACTCCCTACAAGAATAAAGATGTTTGTTTTCATTCCTCTCAGAAAGCTTCTCCAGCAGTCAGTGGGCGGGCGATGGCTCCTCTCCCCTCAGCCAATGTGTGGGCTGCAGGAAGGGAGGAAGAGGGTCCCGGGGACAGGGGCAAAGCAAGAGGGGAGGGGCACAGAATGTCCTCGGGGCTCTAGAGAGGAGAATGTCAAATGAAGGAGCAGCGGGTCTGTTCTGCTGTCAGCCAGCCAGCTTTGTTTACCAGACAGAAAGCCCCACACATTTCTCAAAGTCACTCATTTCTACCGTGAACGTGTCTGAGCAGCATCAGAGTTTTTCTTGGTCAACCTCTAAGCCGGCTGTGGCCGTGTTAGACTCCCCATAAATTCTCAGTGATCTGTCGGATCAGTGAACCGGGGGTTAGATAAATCTCTGGGGGTTAGTTAAATCTTTAATAGTTTAGCCTACATTTGGGGAACACATTTGATATGTGTGTTTGTTTGTACCAGCATGTATATGCAAGAGGGGTCTAAACTAATGACCAGGAATGTCAACGAATATTATTTATTACTAGTTTATCTTCTGTTTTTTTTATGTATTACTTTTGTTATAAGAAAAAGTATCTGCTTCATTCTGAAGAAGGAAAGGCAAAGGCAACACTAAATAAACCACGACAATATCAATCGTTATCATGACCACACTGACAATTTGAGAAAGAACCTTTGAATAGGGGCCAAATGTCACAGTCTGGAACATCTTTTTTTTTAATACAGAAAAATTAATTTTCATAAAGTTGTTCACAATAATGAATTACATGCAATATTTTGACACCAGTCCCAATACCATCACACCTTTTCACCACCATTATTTTGAATTTCCCACCACCACTCAAACCTGCCTAACAGACAGATGCTAGATAATTTATTTGTATTGCCTGCTATGAATAACATAGGATGTCGCAGGGCTGCAAGAGCGGCCGTGTGCTTCTGGAGCATCTTAGACACATGATTTCATATAATTCTCTTGACCCCGTGAATAACTTGGAGCTCCTGCTAACAACTCCTTTTATAGAAGGAGATCCACAAATGCAAATGATTTGTATTCTTAAGCGATGTGTCAGGTGCAAAGATAAAGAATTGGACACAGCACACGAGGCACCATTTCCTCAGTGAGGTGGAGTAATTGACAGCTCGGTTCTAAGGTTGAATGAATAAAGTCCAACTGGATTAAAATCCAACGAGAAGACCTCTTTGGGACTGAGAGGAATAACCTAGACATGAAAGTTTCAGGCAGTGTTCCTGGCTCTGAGATGGAACTCATGCCTACGAGTCCTTTTCACCCCTTCCAGCTTTCTCCCCAGCCTTCATGGATGAATGGTAACATCTAAGACTTTTTTTCTGGGCTGCAGTGGCTGGAAACATTATCACCACCTCCACCCAAACAATTTAGTTTGAGTCCCCCCACAGGCTATGGTTGGGGGTTTTATAACTTGTTGCTCACTCCTCAGTAGCTCTGCATGTACCTACGCTATGCCATTTTCAAGCACAAGACCAGACGGCTGTGTCTTCTGAATTCCTGCTACCCCCTAACAAGTATGCTCCAAGATATTCCAAGTATGTTCCATGACAATATGGAGTACATTGGATTTTTAAAAAAATTTGTTACCTTTAGAGTCAGTAATACACCTAGAGTTATTGCCCCCATGAAGGAGTTATCTGGGGCAAGTTCATGGAGCAGTTGTTCTTGCAGGTGGTGGAGAGGTCAGCCTGGATTAATCCAGACTCTACTGCTAAGAAGCTGGGGAAGTCAGGGCTTTGTTTTGACAGACCTAACAGACAGAGAGGGCTCTTGGCAGCTGTACCTCACTACAGTGGTTTTTTTTTTTTTTTGAGTCTGAGTTTGCAAAGCCTTGGGGGCAAAATGACATCAGAGATAAAGTCCTTGTGTTGGAACAACCGGCTGGTTCATATATACCCAGAGTAGACTTCTGGGTAGGGTGGAAGGGATGAGGGTGGGCTGGTCTCTTATTTTTTTTAATTTTTAAAATTTGATTGAATCACCGTGAGATAGTTACAAGCTTTCATGTTTGGGTTACAATCACACAATGATCAAACACTCATCCCTCCACCAGTGCACATTCCCCACCACCAATATCCCAGGTATACCTTCCCTTCCCACCCTCCCCCTGCCTCCATGGCAGACAATATTCCCCATACTCTCTCTCTACTTTTGGGCATTATGGCTTGCAACACAGACACTGAGAGGTCATCCTGTTTGGTACATTATCTACTTTCAGAATCCCATCCCAACTGGTTCCTCCAGCCATAATTTTCTTAGTGATCCCTTGTCTATTCCATCTGCCTTCTCCCCTTTACTTGTGAAGCAGTCTTCCAGCTATGGGGCAATCCTCCTGGCCCTTGTATCTACTGTCCTTGGGTGTCAGCCTCATGTGATGTTATTTTATACTCCACAAATGAGTGCAGTGGTGGAAAAGTCAGATCAAAATGGATCAAAGACCTCAACATCAGACCACAAACCATAAGGTACATTGAAGACAAGGTAGGCAAAACCCTCCAGGATATTGAAGATAAAGGTATCTTCAAAGACGACACGGAACTAAGCAATCTAGTAAAAACAGAGATCAACAAATGGGACTACATTAAACTAAAAAGCTTCTGCACCGCAAAAGATACAGCGACCAGAATACAAAGACTATCTACAGAATGGGAAAGGATATTTACACAATACCCATCAGATAAGGGGTTGATATCAAGGGTATATAAAGCACTGGTTGAACTCTACAAGAAGAAAACATCCAACCCCATCAAAAAATGGGGCGAAGAAATGAACAGAAACTTTACCAAGGAAGAGATACGAATGGCCAAAAGGCACATGAAAAAGTGCTCTACATCACTCACTAGTCGTCAGAGAGATGCAGATCAAAACAACCATGAGATACCACCTCACACCACAGAGAATAGCACACATCCAAAAGAACAAAAGCAACCGCTGTTGGAGAGGATGTGGGGAGAAAGGGACCCTTCTACACTGCTGGTGGGAATGCCGGCTAGTTCAGCCCTTTTGGAAAACAGTATGGACGATTCTCAAAAAACTAGAGGTTGAGCTCCCATTTGACCCGGCAATACCACTGCTGGGAATATATCCCAGAAAAGCCAAAAAGTATAGTCGAAGTGACATATGCACTTATATGTTCACCGCAGCACTGTTTACAATAGGCAGAATCTGGAAAAAACCCGAGTGCCCTAGAACAGATGACTGGTTGAAGAAACTCTGGTACATCTATACAATGGAATACTATGCAGCTGTTAGAAAAAATGAGGTCATGACGTTTGCATATAAGTGGATCAACATGGAAAGTATCATGCTAAGTGAAATGAGTCAGAAAGAGAGAGACAGACATAGAAAGATTGCACTCATCTGTGGAATATAGAATAATAGACTATAAGACTAACACCCAAGAATAGTAGAAATAAGTACCAGGAGATTGTTTCCATGGCTTGGAGGCTGGTCTCTCATTCTGGGTAACTCAGGGAAGGGACCACCAAGTAAAATGTGGTTGGAGGTCATGTGGGGGAAGGGTGAGGCGGGGGCGGAATACAGACTAGAGACTGAACACAATGGCCACTCAACACCTTTATTGCAAACCACAACACCTAATCAGAGAGAGAGAACAAAAGGGAATTCCCTGCCATAGTGGCAGGGTGGGGTGGGGGGAGACGGTACTGGGGAGAGGGGGGAGGGATGTTGGGTTTACGGGTGGTGGAGAATGGGCACTGGTGAAGGGATGGGTTATCGAACTTTGTATGGGGGAAGCATGAGCACAAAGATGTATGGATCTGTAACTGTACCCTCACGATGACTCTCTAATTAAAAATAAACTAAAAAAAAAAAAGAGTGCAGTGGTAGGCTGGCCTTGAGGGGACCTTTCTTTCCAGGCAGGACTTTGGAAAAATGATAGACTTTTTTGCTTAGAAAAACACAGAGAGCAAGGGATCATCACTTCCTGCTGTTTCTACTCCCTCTCCCAGATAAAGCACCAACTTCAACCTTCATTTTTACCTGGGGAAAATTTAAAAGGCTCCTGTTTTCATGTCCAGGTTATTCCTCTCAGTCCCAACGAGGTCTTCTGTTCCAGTTGGACTTTATTTGTTCCTCCTCAGAACTGAGCAATGACTCAATTGCTCAATGACTTCCTCAATGACTCCGTGAGGAAGTGGTGGATTGGATGCTGTGTCCAATTCTTTATCTTTGCATCCGACATATCACATTCATTCCATTAGCTCAACTCAGCACCCACTGTGCCCATTTTCTCTTAGTTCATAGCATATAGCTCTGGGCGTGCACACCCTCAAGTGTTTAGTCCTCGGAGTGGGAAGGAATTTGGAATGAAATTGCTAACGGGTGACTCCAATTTACAGACTAGAGTTTAAACTTTAAACATGCATGTCAGACCCTGTCCTCAGATCTTGCAGAAGCCCATGTCAGTGCAAGTGGTTAGTCTAGCAGGAAAAGTGCAGGGGTGGGGTAGGGAGACGAGCCACCCACTCAGGAAAAGGCTGCCACTCAGGAAATGCAGTTTCCGTTCTTTCACCAGAAGCTCCCAAAGGGCTGTCCCCTTTTTTTGTCATTAATATAGCAAAATCCTGGCATTGGTGATATGTATGACACCAGATAAGGGGGACACTACCAGATTTCATGCCAGGTAAGAAGTTATTGTGCATAGGCTCTGGGATTAATAAATTTGTGCTCAGTCCCTCCATCTTCCCACCCTCCTACTCACCCTACCCATCCAACCAGGAACATCTACTAGCCACTCTCTATGTGAGGCAGGAAGCTTCCTGATGAATAAAACACAGCCCCTGGCCTTGAGGGGCTCCTGATCTCAGAGTCCAGATATAGATATGTTACTTACTTCGTGTAGATGAGTCTATGAGATTTCCCCTCACTTCCCAGTAGAAGCATAATTAATGAGCTAGTGAGAGCGAAAAAAAAATAGGAGGTTTAGAAGCAAATAAGAGTAAATCCTTATTTTCCTAATATTAGCAATGACTATTATAGGTCAGCCTCAGCCTTTATGGAATGATAACTTTGTTCCAGATGCTTTTATTGCCAACACTCTCTGTTCTTGTATGGGAGGGGCACTTCTCTTCATTGCCCCCCCCCCCCCATTAGCTTGATCCACATTTGGGTTCACAGATTCTTGGAGGCTTGTAGAAAAGTTCATTTTATCTGTACCTCTGACTAATACTGAGAAAAAAGATCTTAACAAAATGCAGCTGGATTAAATAGCTTTCATTGATATTTTGAATTATTAAGGCATTATTATTATACAAAATCTTGGTTTTAGTGTTCTGAGTCTCAAATGCTGCCAGTTGTCTGCATAGCTAATCCTGCCTAATGCTATCTTCTACCTTCAATTAATAACGTGTTCTGGAAGCTTAACAATGAAGCACAGACTGATTTTTCCTCCAGCACTTTAGAGAGCAAGATGCTCTTGTAAAAAAACAAATATTCTCACCCAGTGCTTCCTGACCCTTTTTGACTGGGTGCCTGCACAGAGCAGGACATCCGTGCCTGTCCCTTGGGAAGCACGGATGGGTCCTGGTCTTCATGCATCACACTCCCTAATTACCTTTCCAACGTCAGTCCACGGAGTATCCTGTGATCACAGTCAACTCAGGTAAATCAAGGAAGCCTGAGTGAAAGCTGAAAGCTGGGTAAATTTTTTTTTTTTTTAACATTCTCCATAGGCTCTGAAAGTGATTATCTTCCCAATCTGGAAACAACCTCTGCAAAAAGGAATAAATTCCTTATAAAGCCCCAGGGCACTGGGTTTCTCTAACCAGAAATATGCATCTCACACGGCAGAGAGGCCGCCTGGGATAGTGCAACTGTCGAGGGACAGGGAGGGAACCGGAACCAACCCGGTGCGCAGAGAGGAGGCAGCTGCCATTTGAACTAATGCTTTTGAAAATCTCCTGCTGGGAAGAAACGGGGGAAGTGCTAATGGATGTAATAAAGCAAGACTCCCAGGAGGGGCGAGGGGTAGAAAGAGGGACAGAGAAAGAGGGAGAGGAGAGAGAAAGAGAAGGGCGGTGGGGAGAAGGAGGAAAAGGAAGGAAGAAGGAGTGAGCTGGAGAGAGGGAGACTAGTCCCATCAGCCAAAAAATTTAAAAGGAAAACCAGAAAAATACATTGCAGGAAAAATACACTGTGGGGTGATTCCGTGAGACCCAGGAAATGGGTAGGAGGTCCTGAAATCTCTTACCATCAGCCTGGTCACCTGAAAGAAGTTATTAGGTGTGTTTCTGGCTCAGAGAGTAGAGGTGGAAGATGACGTCCAACCAGGGTCTTCTCTCCTGCTTGGGGAGGGAGTCTGGAGTGAGGATGGTTTGCAAAGATGAACTGAGTGGAGGGATCCTGGGGCCCACGGGGCACAGCTGAGTATCTTGGTAGTCCTGCCCCACCTCAAGCTTGCCCTGGGCCATTTGCTCTCACCTGGGTCCAATAATTGCTTCCTACTGCTACTGTCATGAATGACCGCTTACATCAAAACAGATCGATTCTTTGACAGTTCTAGATGTTCAGGTTGTATTTATCTAAAATCAAGTCACTACCAGGCAATGTCTCTCCTGAAGGAATGGAAAAAGAGGGTCATGCCTTGTCTTTTTCACCATCTGGAACTTACGTCCATGCCTCTGTTCATGGCCCCTTCCTCTGCCTTGAGAGACAGGATATCTTTGCGTTTCACCCAGACCTGCCGCCTTACTGGGTCTACCCAAAGAGTTCAAGAACATCTTCTATTCTCAAACTCCTTCACGTAATCACACTTGCCCAAATCCCTTTGGTCCTATAAGGCAACATACCTGTAGGTTCCTGTGGTTAGGGCGGGACGTCTCTGGGTGGGGTGTAGGTTTACTGTTACATCTGAACTCTACAGCCTGACGCAGGAAGTCAGAGCAGCAGAAGCACCGGGATGCAAGCTCTGAGGCCCTAGGATGATGGTGAGAAGCTTGGGACCGGGGCAGGCACAGCAGCATCCCTGACCAGTTTGACGGTGTGGCCAGCATCCCGTTGCAAAAGGAACGAATAAGTGAATGAACTGACCTTCCCTTTCCCTCCATTGCTGCTTGGGTGACAGGAGTCTGTGCTGCTGGGTTCTAGGTCTCACAACCTTGGGTGACCCACCCAGCTGGGGGAGCCACGCAGTTGAGTCCAGGTGCTCGCACACACTTCGGGGTTGATGCTCGCCAGGGGGCGCTGTGGTGCTCCGTCACATGCTCCTCAGGTTGGGTGCGGTATGGCCGTGCTCTCACATTGGTGGCAGTACATATTTGGGCTCACAAACCATTGTTGTGGTGTCAAGGTAGGGTGGGGAGGGTGTGTGCATCCAAGACAGCAGAGATGGAAGCCGCACACCTGCGGGGCGCTAGGCTGCAGTCCTGGAGGCAGGTATCTGCAGGTACTATCTTCTAGCACTGAAGCCCCTGGCCATCTCTTTCACTGGCTGTCTCATCATTCCCAGGCCTGAGGGGAGCCCACTACTTCCTCCACTTTGTATTACAATTCCCCTGGTGCCCGGGCCGCTCTGCCTATCCCCCTGAGTGTGCCTCCCTGAGGTATAACTCTCCTCTGCTTTGTCTCCCAGTGGGCTCCTCACTAGGGGTGGCAGATGCCGAGGTGGTAAGGGATTTTCTCTGCCCTCTTTCTCACCCACCAGCCACTCTCAGCCAATCCTGCTAGCCAGGGCCTGGGGATGTGGTACTTCTGGTGTCCTGCAGAGCCAGGAATTACTTAGGCCTCCCCAGCTGTGACCGAGGGACCATGTGGTGGTAGAAATGGAACGTGGGAGGCACCTCCCACACATGGACCCTAACCACTTTTGCTCTGTTCTGGGTCCTCGCCTGAAGATGACGGACTCTGCATTTGAAGCACTGGCAGTGTGTGTTCAGATTTTCCGTGACGGTGGAGCATTCTAGCTGATAAAATTTCTGTCTCCGGGGAGCAATGTAAAGATGAACTGAGATAGTGCATGTCAAGTGCCTGGCACAAAGATATCATTCCATAAAAGGTGACCTGCAATAATTGTTATTAATTCCTGGGGAAAATAAGGATGTACTCTAATTTGCTTTTAAGTTTCCTACTTTTCATTCTCACTGGCTTACCCATTTATGCTTCTACTGGGAAAAGCAGTAAAATCTCAGAGGCTCATCGACACGATTTGAGTAACTTACCTCTGTACTTGCACTCTGAGACCAGGAGCCCCGCCAGGCCAGAGGCTGCAGCTTATTCACCAGGAAGCCCCTGCCTCAGGTGGAGCGTGTGCCAAGTAGATGTTCCTGGGTAGAGAGGAAAATGAATGGGGGCTGGTGAGAATGAGGGACTGAGAGAGAATGTACTAATCCCAGAGCCTTTGCAAAATACCTTCTTACCTGGCAGGAAGCCCAGTAGTGTCTTGTTCTGCAAAACCCAAACACAGAAATTTGGAGCTCAGGTGAAGTCTCAGTGGCTAAAAGCACCTGCCTGGCAGGTAGGAGACCACATATTTGGTCCCTGATGCTGCCTCTCTGTGCTGAGTTTGTTCCTTAGGGGCTCTGCTATCCGGAACCCCCAGAATGCACAGTCATGAGTATGTGTGCACTGCAGCTAAAAGGTGTGCCATGCACAGCCAGCGTCACAACAAAAGATGGGCAGGCAGGGCAGCCAGGAGGTGGACCCCAGAAAGCAGGCGTGAGCACCACAAGGAGGATGGGATTTTGGTGAGCACTAGAGTCCAGATATTGACCTCAGTGGTCACTGAAAAAACAGAACCAACACGGGGAAAGGAAGATGGGAGGGGGAAGTCAAAATCAGACATTCGTGGAAATTGGGCAGGTTTGATCTTCACACCCTATCCAGAGTTTTTGGGGAGATTGCTTTTATAGGGAGATTGCTACCTTAGCTCAGAATACAATTGAGTATTCTTCCAGCCCAGCGTGAGGCAGCCTGTTTATTGCTTTGGTGAAACATCTAAATGTGCTGTGAAGTGACTTTTTTTTTTTCCAATAGGACAGAAATGGCTTACATAGAGTAGCCTTAGGAAAATTGCCTACTGCAAAGAAAAAAGTAACGATATTTTTATTATAGTACCAGAAGCAACAAGGAAAAAAAAAGTGCTCACAATCACCAACTTCTGTTGAAACTTCTGCTAGCCAAGACAGTCTGATGCCTGAGTGGCTCGTATTATTTGCTAAGCAGTTTGCTGAATTTAGGGATGGATGTTGAGCAATGAGAAAGACAGTCAGACTCCAGGTTTCTGCTCAGTGAACCAAGCTAATATAAGGACTTTTTCATGGTCTGCTAGTTTTTTTACTAATGCCAGTAAAGATAGGCTTTAGTACAAAAGAGGAAGAGAGATGCAGAGAGACAGAGAGACAGAGATGTTTCCATTCAATCTTTCTTATGCTTTGAAATTTTATGTCAAGATCACAAAAGGATTTACTTTCTTTTCACCATTACACTGTAATAATCAGCATCAATCTTCAAGTTCTACTCTACCTTATGTCTCTCCAGATTCCTTTATCACTTAAGAATCCCTGCTGTGTGCCAATAACAGACTTGACATCTTGAGTAATAGTTCTTGGTTTGGAGGTGGCTTGTTGGGACCCATGCAGTGGTTCTTCAGTGCCATTAGAAACACAGATTCTTGAATTTTTCTCTGGGCATGAGGTTTCTACCTTAGGCTGCTTTATGCTTCAAAGGTGGTCACAATAATTCCATTAAGCTAGCCTTCCACATAGCTTAACTCCATTAAACTATGAAACAGAAGGAAATGAAAGGAAAATAGCTTTTAAAAAATAAACAAGCCGTCTTTCTCCTCTGAGGATAATTCCTAGATGTTATATCTAAGATGTTATACCTAAGATACATCATTTGTATCTTGTTGGTCAGAAGTCAGTGACTTCAGATTAAATACATCTGGAGAATGTACTCTTTTCCTGGATATGTTACAATCATTCCTGAAACTCAGTATCATTCCTATGGAAGGAAGGTTGAAGATATTGAATAGAAACAGTATCAAGGGCCAGGAAGATAGTACAATGGTTAGGACACTTGCCACAGATGCAGCTGACTCCGGTTGGATCCCCCACATCCCATATGGTACCCTGAGCACCACAAGGAGTGATTCCTGAATGCAAAGCCAGGAGTAACTCCTTAGCATCTTGGGTGTGCCCCCCAAACCAAACCAAACCAAACAAAACAAAACATAATAAAACAAAGCAACAAGAAAAACAGTATCGGTCAAGCATCGTCTTTATTCTGTTTCATATTCTTTCAATCCAGGATATGTTCAACCTCTGATCTGAGTTTTGCTTCTTCTTGAAACAAGTGTTTAACTCTGAATGTTAATGATCTATTCTCTGCATAGAGGAGCCATTTGTGGCATTGTTAGAGATGTGCTTCAATCAGAAATGACTGAGCAATTTTGCTCAACTTAGCTGCATGCTCACTTTATTTCCCCCTGTCCTTTGCTGTGATGAATGGCAGCCCCACACCTGGTTCACAGTGAACCAGAGGTTGCAAAACCACAAAACCATTTTTGTGGTTCCGGAGTTAAAATACTGGCAATTCGACTAGAATCACATTTCTCATCAGAGGTGGGGGTGGGGGGGCGCAGGAATCCAAGACAAGATGTCTCCCCTGCAGGCAGGTGCTTGACCATTGGGCTGTATCTCTAGATCCTTAACTCTCACTTTATACAGAAGCATAATACTTCCTGGGGAGATGGTTATGAATTTGCTTCCATCACTAATACTGCTAGTATAGAAAGAGCGAGAGAGCTTTTTGGGGGTCACACCCAGCGATGCACAGGGGTTACTCCTGGCTCTGCACTCAGGAATTACTCCTGGAAGTGCTCAGGGGACGATATGGGATGCTGGGAATCAAATCCGGGTAGGGCACGTGCAAGGCAAACGCCCTACCCACTGTGCTATTGCTCCAGCCTCAGGAAAGAGCTTGTTAAATGATCCTTTACCCTATTTCATTTAATCCTTGCAATCCTAGATTTAATCCTAGAGCCCTAGGAGGTGAGTGCATTATTAATCATCATTTTACAACAAACCCAAAGATCAGAGGGGTTGAATAAGCTATTCAAGATCACACAACAGTGAGGGATTCAAACTCAGGTGTGTTGTATCCAAGATCTTCCCTACTCTATGTTTCAGTAAGTTTGTTTTTTGAATATAAAACAGGGATCAAACTAGAACTGAATGATGTATCCGGAAACCCGTCAGTGTGACTGAGTTCAAGGGCTGCTCTAGGTTGTCTACTGATGTGTCCGCTGTGAGCAGGACAAGGGCCCAGCCTGGGTCTAACTCTCAGCCCCAGTGTTTTGAACTTGGCGCTGCCTGGCGGACAAGGCTGATCCTTGGCCCCTCCTGCAAGAAGCTGAGGGGCTGCAGCAAGGCTACTCCTGGACCTTTTCCCTCACTTTCCTTTCTGTTGGGAATGAGTCTCCTCTGCTCCAGGGTCCAGTCCAGAGTCCCGGGCCCCACATTTATTTTGGGGCCTGTCTCTTCCAATCCGTGATGGTTCTCCAAGTTATCCTTTCACATGTGCTGGTCACTAATTTCCAGAGAATGTACTTCACATTGAGACGAGTGTACCATTTATATGTTTTCTGATTGGGATCATGTTTGCTTTTTTAAATAAAAAATTCCATAGAAGTAATGTGCTATTTCCTGTCCATGCTGCTTGTGGGCTATTTCAATGCAATTAAAGTTGACCATAATCAATTGGTTATGATGATGTCTGCAAATGCCCCAGGCTACAGATAATCCCCCACCCCCAACACACACACAATGCCCCTTGCAATTGATATGTGCCTTGGGAAACCTGCTTTGAGACTATTCAAATGATTTTCTCTTCACACTTGGGTCCTGATTTTCATATCCATCTGTAAGTTTTACCTGTGGTTATAAATGTTCTTCAACCCCTCATTTGGTAACTGTAATTCTTCTGTGCAGAATGATCCCTTCTCCACCAGGAACTTGTTTATTCAACAAGTTTATTTATGTCAGTATTGACTCCTGGATGTTAATTGTATTTTATGGATTGCAATCCCATACTATCATCATTTATTTTGCTGCTCACACTATTCCAGCTCTGAATTTTGAGAGTTTTTTCAGGTTAGCATCATGCCCTTTGTGGGGCACTTTCTGGCACAACAAAATGTTTTAGATTCATCCTGGGTTATTTCTACCACAGTCCACGAACCAGTCCTTTTTTTAAAGGAGCTCTCCTTTAGAATGACATTTAGGAAACAAGCTGTGGTGAGAAGTGACATTCTCGGTCCTTATACGATCATTTAAAATCAAAGTATGATTTAGAGTATAGAGATGTGAAGTGATTTTACATGATTTCTCAATGTTAGTCAGCACAGAAGTGGCAGAAGTAGCTCGAGTCAGGGCAGAGCCTGGACTCTGAACCTCAGCCACTAGTGTAAATGCATCGTTGACTGTCTCTGTCACTGTCACTGTCATCCCGTTGCTCATCGATTTGCTCGAGCGGGCACCAGTAACCTCTCTCATTGAGAGACTTATTGTTACTGTTTTTGGTATATCCAACATGCACGGGTAGCTTGCCAGGCTCTGCCGTGTGGGCTCCATAATCTTGGTAGCTTGCTGGGCTCTCCGAGAGGGGCAGAGGAATCGAACACGGGTTGGCTGTGTGAAAGGTGAACGCCCAACCGCTGTGCTATTGCTCCAGCCCTCATCATTGACTAGAAAATTAAATAACAACTTCATAGTAAAAATGTGATTCCTTGTTGGTGGAGTGTCCGACAAAGTAAACTCACATATATACACAAACCTGGCATCCAATAAATATGTAGGATAGGTTTTGTTTAGGTAATTGTTGTTATCATTAAATATTTCTTAGCCTCTGACATATATCCCTATGATTTTGTTGTGCTTTAATTCTTTTCTGGAATTACACACAACTAGGTTTAAGATAATAAAGAATATAAAACATAAAAATAGGGCTGGAGCGATAGTACAGCAAGTAAGGCAAATGCTTTGCAAGAGGCTGACCCGAGTTCAAACCCCAGCATTCCATATAGTACCCCAAGAACCACCAGAAGTAACTCCTGAGTGCAGAGTCAGGAGTAACCCCTGAGTATCTCTGGGTGTGACCCAAAAAGCAAGTTAATTAATTAATCAATCAATTAATTAATTAATTTAAAAAACAACGGTAGCTTCACATTCTGCACCCCCATGGTCTTTAGATAGGAACTGGATGGCAGAGTTTATCCTTCCCGTATCCCCAGGAAAGCAGGGCTCGATGGTTTGCATTTGGCAAGCGCCAAGCAGAATGGAGTCATAATAGTGTCCAGGATGGATTCCTGAATCAGCCCTTTGACTCTTGGATCTGATCTGTTAGAGCCCAGTCAGCATCTCCAGGGGCAGCCTGGGAGCACAAGGGCAAGTAGAATTCTCCGAACCTTGTAGAGCAGGACACGGGGTGATGGGAGAAGCCCATCATCTCAGCTGGGGCTGAGAGATCCCACACCCTTTTCTCTCTTCCTCTGTTTAATCCTGCTGAGAATCCACAGTGCAGCGAGCTGGAGAATAAAACTTATGATGGCTTGACTGAGTGAGATGGGTCCAGAGGAAGCTGACGTGATTTCTTTCTTTGAAAACTTTATTTATTTGATTTTTATTTATTTAAAAAGTTGAATCACAGTAAGATACATAATTCCAAAGTTGTTCATGATTGGGTTTCAGTCCCTTTACCAGTGTACATTTCCTACTATGAATGGTCCCAGTTTCCCTCCCACCACCTCACTCTTCTTTCTCTTTCTCTTTCCTTTTGGGCATTGTAGTTTGCAATATAGATACTGAAAGGTTATCATATATATCCCTTTACCTCCTTTCAACACTCAGTTCTTGTCCAGAGTGAACATTTCCAACTATTATTGTCATACTGGTCCTCTCTCTATCCTAACTGTCCTCTGACCCCACACCCGAATGATTTTTTAATGCCAGTTTCGCACTCACTGGTTGTTGACGCTGGGATAAAACACTCACCTGGTCTTAAACAACAGTTTACATCAACATTCATCAACCCTCCTACACCTCTAGGCCAGCACTGGGCTGCAGACCGGTGGCTGAAAAACGCTGGTCCAGATGACCTCTAAAATGCTTGGCAATCCTTGGAAGCTTTTAATTCCTCTGCAGAAACTGCCTGAAAGGACTTCGGGGCGGTGCGATCTCTTTGGTAGAGCTTGTGCTCCACCTAGTGGCGCACTCAGAGACTGTTCTCGCCCTAGCCTGCCTTCTCTTGGCGGGAGGGGGGGAGGGGGATGCCTTCTCTTCAATTGCAGCAAGGAAACAAAGCCGGCTCAGCCCGCCCTCTGCAGGACCGTGGCAAACTGCCAGCCCTGGGAGAAACATATGTTTAATTCATGTCCTCGAAAGATATTTTGTGCGAACACACTGGCACTTCCTATGGCAAAGGTCGTGGTCTGGTGGGCTTGTGATTACAAAGCAGCATCCCAGATGTCACAAACACCCAGCAAGGTGTCCTGATAAATGCCCTCTGAGACTGTGTTTGGGTTACTCCCTGGGTGCTAATCTGTTACATGCTGGTCCTCCCTAACGCTTTCAGCTGTTTCCCAGTTAACATTCATTACGCATGCATGCAGGGCTTCCATCCCGAGCTTCACTCTTGCTATCAGAACCCACCTCCAGACATCTGAACAGAAAGAAGAGGAAGGACCCTCGGGTCTCCTTGCTGGCCTGGAACTCATCCCTTGGAAGGTCCCATTGGTTTTCCTTTTCCCTGTCTAACTAAAGGGCGGGCTGGAGCGATAGCACAGTGAGTAGAGCGTTTGCCTTGCACGCAGCCGACCCGGGTTTGATTCCTCCTCCCCTCTCGGAGAGCCCGGCAAGCTACCGAGAGTATCTCGCCCACACAGCAGAGCCTGGCAAGCTACCCGTGGCATATTCAATATGCCAAACACAGTAACAACCAGTCTCACAATGGAGACGTTATACTGGTGCCCTCTCGAACAAATCGATGAGCAATGGGATGACAGTGACAGTGACAACTAACGGGCACTCTGAAGGCCTGCTTAGTTGTCCATCAGCCTCAGCTATGTGCATTTGTCCCACACATCCTGACACTGCCAAATGTGGCCCTGGAGCGACAGTCTCCTCAGGGGGACTTCAGGCACCTGATGCTGAGCGTCTTTTGCTCAGTTTCCATACCTGATGGGGCAAGAACAGGTAGGAGCACTGGTGTCCATTGTACAGGCAAGAAAACCAAGGTCAGAAAACAAGTTAGGTAACTCTCCTGGGTACTCAAACAAGGAGTGGCGGAGTCACAAAGGAACAAAGGAACCTGACTCTCCATAGAGGTATGCAGTGTTTGGGAATTTGCTTTTGCAGCTCTCAAGAAGGGGGCATTAGTCAATTCTCACCACAAACACTATTGAAAACCATTAATTGCCAGTGCCTTAAATAGCTCTGGCTGTTGTTTCATGCCAAGACAATGGAGTGAGTGCGCAGTGAGTACTCTGGGCTGTGAAACACAATGCCTGGGTTTTTTTTTTTTTTTTCAAGGGACCCTACCAAGATGTGGGGGAAAGATGGGGAGAGGCCAGGGAGTCATGGCCACTGAGTGTTTGCATTTCTTGTCTATGAAATAAAGAGGGTTGATGGAGGTCTTTTCTCTTCTAAAACTGTCTGTGGAATCATCTGTGATTTCTGTGTCTGTTTTTCTACCTCCAATGCTGAATCTATGGAAACAAAACAGTAGTAAGTGAGGGGTTATTTGCTCAAAATAAGTATCATCAATTGGGAAGTTCTGAACAGGAAGGCTTTTTTTTCATTAATTTTCAAGTAATCTCTCTCTCTCTCTCTCTCTCTCTCTCTCAATCCGGCCAGTTGTTCTTTTTTTCTTTATTGTTTGGGTTTTTGGACACACACTGCGGTGCTAAGGACTTACTCCTAGCTCTGTGCTCAGGGATCACTCCTGGTGATCACTCCTGGGGCTTGGGGGACTATCCTGGGAGCTAGGAATTGAACCTTGGTTGGCCACATGAAAAGCAATTGCCCTGCCTGCTGTACTATCTCTCTGGACTCTTCTTAAAACCAAATTCAATTCCCAGTTCTAAATTCCTTCAGGGCAATGATATCAAATGAGGTTCTCTTTGTGTGCCCTGAAATCAGCAGAGCATCGGTGGCCAGGAGCCCTGTGTTAAGATCAGGGCACATGGTGTGAGGTTGCTCAGGAGGGTATTTGATTAGTCAGGTCTGCCTTGGGCAGAGGCTGGGCAGTGGGAATAGTAAGAGCAAGGGGAGCTCCTGAAGACAGGAGCTACTGTGAGCAGAGCGGCTCTGGGTCCTGGCCTCTTCCCTTCTGGCTCACATGCATCTCCTCAGGCCTCTTTCTTATTCATGGGTCACAGTAAGCAGAAACTTAGAAGATACTTTTTCATAATGATCTCGATGATGATGAGACGGATGGAGCCGGGAAGCTGTTGTCTCCACAAAACTTGCTTCCTCCTTTCTGCAGAACAGAAATGCCTCACCCTAGACAGGCGGCTGACCAGGTTGACATCAATAAATGTGCCAAAGACCCTGGTGCCTGTGGGAAGAACGCTCTTCTTCTCTGGCCTGTCCCAAGAGAAACTTCTGAAAGATATGCTTTGCACCACTGACAGGTGGCAGCAGGGGAAAAGGCAGCAGGCGGTCGGAAGGGCCCGGGGACCAGGGCTCAGTCTTCTTGGTCCCACAGACAGGCATTTGAATGAACAATGATGGCTCAGGCCTTCCAAAGGCACCAGCACTGTCCCCGAGAGGCCCCGCGGAGAGGCTCCCTGCCCAGATGGACTCGCTCTGCTGTGAAGGAGCATTCTGTGTTCTCTTGCTGGCAGCCGGCGCCTCGCCCATCAGCTCCCCCTGACTGCACACCCAGGGCCCTGACGGCTTTCTCACGGGCACCCTGGAGCGTCTGCCCCCAGAAGATGCCTGAGCTCCATGTTCCCACAGGGCAGATCTGCCTGCGGCGGCCCATCCATCTTTCTCTTCTTGTCTAGGAGCCTGTGTGGAAGGCTCTTGTCAGACCCTGGAGGGAGGGAAGGGGTGGCTGGGGTGGAGAAGGCAGCAGCCAGGGGCCAGGGCAACTGGGGTCCTATCCAGGGCCCTGGAGTCTGAATGCCCTTTTGTCTGCAGTGAAATCAAATCCACCCTTTCAAAAAGTATGCTGCTGCCAAGCAGCCAGTTGAACAGCGCCGTAGACGTGTTGCTAGGGAGGAATTCCTGAAGTCTAGTGGGCCATGAAGCAGCTCGCAGGAGGTCTTGGCATGGATGGGCATCCCCTGACACCAGGTGCACTTCCTCACTGAGGAATCATCCAGCCCAGGCCAGAGCAGCCAGAGCCAGACATTTGGACTTGGGACTTTGGTTCAGAACACCGTCTCTGCTGAGTCAGCACCCTTGAGCCAAGGCTTCTCCTCTCTTTTGCTGGGATCTTCCTTCTGCTTGTAAAAGGTGCCCAGTTGTGACCTGGCTCCCAAGGGACTCTTGGGTCTCTCACTGTCACAGACTTTAGGGGTCCAATAATTAAAGGCGCCAAGCTGCAAAGCACGCTCCGAGGTGCCCTGCCACTCACTGGCCAATTTCAAGGCCATTCAAGGCCGATTTCTCCCTCATGCCATCAGTACACACGCCTCAACCAGGCGAACCCAAGAGACTCCCAACCTGGAACAACGGGCAGGTCTGTTTCCATACTAGAGTTATTGGGAGAGATTCTCTGTCTGTCTGTCCCTCTCTCTTCACAAAACAGGATTGAATCAGGGTTTCCTCACCCAAGCAAGGCATGACCCCCCCCCCATGTGTATTAGCATGGACTTGGGTTTTGTCTTCTGAGGAACCTTAATTATTGGGAAGTGGAAAGGAGTTTTAACTTACCAGACAGCAAAGATGTGGACTGTCTCTGCCTCCAAGAATTCCATGGAGGAGCCATAGAAGAGGGAAAAAAAATCACCATTGTTCAGGAAAAGCTGAATCCCAACAACACTCAGGCCATCCTTGCCATTGGCATTGGCTAAGCAAACTCTTGACTGATGCTCGCTGTCAGGGCTATTTAGGTACCTGTTGACACGTGTCTTCAGATCCACTGTATAATTCTTTTTATTTTACTTTTTGACTGTTATTTTGCAAAGTAGTAGAGATTCCTGTGCACAAATATAATCCCTGGGGCCAGAGAGATAGTAGAGGGTTAAGGTACTTGCCTTGCACACAGTCATGTTGAATTTGATCCCCAACATCACATATGGGTCCTCAAACACCAACAGAAGTAATTCCTTATCACAGAGCCAGGAGTAAGCCCAGACACAGCTGTTCTGAGCTCCTATGCACCCTATTATATTTCCTGCCACATCAGGAAGGCAAGTCCTGTCCAGAGAGCTTTGAACTCTCTGTAGGTCCTCAAGAGACTTTCAGATATGGAAAAAAATCAGTATAAAATATTCCAGGTGACCTCCTAGGAGAAAGTTTGGGCTTAGCAGCGTCACAGCATTTTCTCTCTGGAAAAAGGGGTAAAGGGAGAGAACAAGGCAGTTTCCACTACTAGTAGTTTCCACTACTAGTTGTTTGAGGGGGTGAAAATTGCACTCTGCAATTCTTTCATACACTCTAAAGTCAGCTTGTCAGTCTTAGTTCTGATGCCCAGGCTATTTGCCAGCCACATCTGGTCTGGGTCAAGTTTTCTAGTCCTCAAAAGATGGTTAGGGGTCTGGAGCAATGGCATAGTAGACAGAGTGCTTGCTTTGCATGTGGATAACACAGGTTTGATGTGGACACCCTGGGTCCATCCAGAAGAGGTTCCTGAGCATCGAGCATGGAGTAAACTTTGAGCACTACTGGGAGTGGCACCAAAACTCAAACCAAACAAGAGATGAGTAGAATGATAGAGCTCCAGTCTTAATTTTATTGTCCATAATAGATTGTGTATGTATAATATAATCACTGTATCACTGTATATATAATATGCATATTATATATAATATATCACTATATCACTGTCGTCCCGTTGCTCGTAGATTTGCTAGAGCGGACGCCAGTAATGTCTCCATTCGTCCCTGTTGTGGTCAGGGTCAGGGAAATGAGGCCCATTATTGTTACTGTTTTTGGCATATCGAATACGCCACAGGTAGCTTGTCAGGCTCTGCCATGCGAGTTTTTGCATCCCTCTCTTCTGGGACCTTAGTTTTATAGTCTCTGGATCTTGGTCGTTAATGAGATTACATGGCACCAGGGGCAGTATGTGGGTGTGGCTGCCAAGCTACTGGAAAACTGGGGATCTGGGTGGAGGAGGCCCATTCCCAATCCACACAGGCTTGGAGATCTCAGCCCTGGGTCCCACCTACGTGGGTTCCTCTGTCGGTTCCTTCATGGGTGAGGCTCGTCTGAGCATGTGGAGAGTGGCCAAAGAATATTGTACTTAAATTTATGAGAATTGACAAAAACATAAGCAAAATTCTTCATCACACCCACTTAAGAATTATCTTCAATAATTCTCTTCAAGAATTTCATAATGGAATCTAATGAGATATAAATTATATATATGTATACACACATATATGTATATATGTGTATATGTATGTATGTATATATATATTATATATAAAATCTTTACTGGAAAACTAACCCACCCAAAGCAAAGCCAGGCACACAGCATTGCTCAAAAAACCCAGCAAGGCTTGCTCAGGCATGTTTGCCTTAATAAAGAATTGCTGAGGAGCATCCATTCAGGACACATTCTGGCCCTTTCATACCACAACAGCACCACTGACAGGGTCTCTCCATGCCCAAACTCTGAGTCTAGTGATGTGAGCGTTTACTCATTGCTTATCATCCTGTGCCTCGTCTAGGAGAGTGCCTGCCACTGTTATCTGCATGTATCATGCATATTAGCGTGGAAACAATAGCAACATCATAATGATAATTCACAGTGAAGAACCAAAAGCAGCACCTGTTTTGCCTTGTCAATCACACTGCCCTCTTTTTTAGTATTTATTTTGTTTAATTTATGCTGGATTTCTCTACTCAACACAAGCTTTGGGAAGTGACACATCTGCATTACGACCTCGGAAAGTGTTTCTAATGTGCAAGACTTGCACTTCAGTGGCATCTTCCAATTTCCACTCCTGTCTCTGAGGTGCATTGCTGCGTTTAAGCCAGAGTTTCTGGATCTTAATGGGGTATGTGAAACCAGAGCCTTGGGGAGACAATGCCACAGTGTTCAAGGCTTACTGACCCTCCACTTCCCCGATGATCCCTCGGGGAAACGGCAGGTCTTTCTTTGTTCACGCAGTCACTCTCTCTGCCCTCCAGATCCCATCCATAGGGCTGTGCCATAAGGAACATGGGTAGCTGCACTGGGCAGAGTCAGGAACAAAATTCCCACGGGCTGTTATTTTTTTCAAGGCAACTTCAGGTTACATGCGCCACTAAAAATAATTACTGACTCTAAAAGCAGTCAACTATCCATCGCCGCAGGTTACTGTCAAAACGAGTGCTTTTTTGGTCTACACTACCCAGGAGTACAGACAAGGGATGCTATGCTACCCAGGAATAGGACCTGGAGGGAAAGCAGGAAGTATCTGAGGGAGGCTTGCTCCCCCATGTCGGCACTCTAGGCTATAACTTTCCTAGCAAAGATAATGGCTGAGCAGTCGGATCCCCTCCAGCCTGGTCTGGTGGTTGCTTCACACCGCAGGGGTGTATGGTTCATTGGAGCACAGCTAGAAGCCATGCTGGGTCAGTGCTCCTGGCACACTTTGCTGCTGGCTCTGAAACTCCAGGTATGTCCCAGAGAGATAAGAGATGCCATAGTCCCAATACTCAAGGTCTAGTTTTCAGGCCATGACCCCGTGTAGAATCATGTTCTCTTCAGAAGGAGTACCTTGTGCTTACGTGTGTTCTACTTGGTGCTCTCCCTCGGACACACACACACACACACACACACACACACACACACACACACACACACAGAATCACATGATTCTACTCTGGCCACCAGCAATGAACTCAACATTGTTGTCATGGGGCCAATGTTGCGTGGAAGGAAAGAGACCCTAAATCAACACACCGATTTGTACTATTTTAGGCATGTGGCAGTAGGGGGAGGAAGTGGGGATTGGTGATGAGTTTTTTGGGAAGTTTAGATGTGATTTTTTGGGAAGTTTAGATGTGACCTAAAGAAGTTGCCTAGTCACCAGCCCTGAAGTAACCACATTCTTTTGAGATGCAAATACTGAGCTATTTTGGAGATGCAGAAATTTAGGCAGTATCTAGAGAAGGGTGGGCTCCCTCAGAAAAGGAAAAATTTCAAGAAGAAGAAAGTTTGTGATAAGAATAAGAAAAACACCAAGTGTCCAAGACTTGTCAACTGAATTTTACCTATACAGAAAGACCCAGGCAGGGGCAGGCTGGAAAACGTTCTATAAAATCACCTTTGCAAAGGACAATGGAGTGCATTCTCCATCCTGGAGGTCACCCCTACTTCAATATGAGATGTGTAATTCCTGCTTGGGGATTCACCCACACCTCAACCTGAGGCGTGTACTCTCAGTTTTCTCCCCTCTGGTGAAGTCTGAATTCTCTCTTGAACATGTAACTCTGTCTCTGTCTGTCTTCTACCCCCCACCATATTTCTCTAAATAAAATTATTTTGGTTTGAAATTTGGATTCTCCTGAAAAAAATTTTTTTTTCTTTTTGGGTCATACCCAGCGATAGTCAGGGGTTACTCCTGACTTTGCACTCAGGAACTACTCCTGGCAGTGCTTGGGGGACCCTATGGGATGCTGGGAATCGAACCCAGGTCAGCCGCGTGCAAGGCAAACACCCTACCCACTGTACTATCACTCCGGCCCCTTCTTCTGAAATTCTTTACTGCGAAAGAAGAGGAGAAACCAGGATAAAACTAAGCAATGGTTGGGACATATTTTCCTTTTCCTGCCAAGAGCAATTCCTCAAACCAGCCTGAGACCACTGCTCCTTGAGAAATTGGTGGCAGGGACCAGTTCCTCTGCTGTGACAATCAAGGGGGTTTCAGATGCAATCTGACAACAGGCGGGTGGAGGCGGTGGGACACCAGGGTCTATGCCATGACGTGCCTGTGTGCAGACTTTCTCAGTCCTTACCATCGTGGGAATTTCCTGGGGTGACCAAGGAGGGTTGAGTAGGAAGGCTGTAGCAGGCTTCTCTTGAGCTACCTCCCTGCCCCCATTTCACATCAGTCACCTGCAACAGGGAAATCATGATGGGTGCAACTAGGCACTGTGAAAAGCAGAGAGCAGGCGAGGGAGCACAAGAGCTGTTCTGGGTGGAGTGGCCACGTATGCTGGTGGGCTGTCCTCAGCACAGAATCCTGAGTGAAAAGAGGAGCGAAACCACAGGGTCTTCTGGGCAGAGAATGTTAGAGGTGGGGCCGGAGTGATAGCACAACTGGTAGGGCATTTGCCATGCATGCGGCCGAGTTGGGTTCAATCCCCGGCATCCCATATGGTCCCCCAAGCACCGCCAGGGCTAATTCCTGAGGGAAGAGCCAGGAGAAACCCCTAAGAATTGCCGGGTATGACCCCAAAAGCAAAAAACAAACAAACAAAAGAAGAGAATGTTAGAGGGAAGGGCAACGTTCAGTAGAAGGAAAACCTGGCAGAGCACAGGCAGACTAAGTACAGCTATTACTAAGAAAGATAGTACAGTGGGTAAGGCACTTGGATTGTATGTGGTTGCCCCATGCTCAACCCCCAGTGCTACATATAGTCCCTAGAGTCTGCCCAGAGTGATCCCCAAGTGCAGAGTCAGGAGTAAGCCCTGAGGACTGCCAGGTGAGGCCCAACACACTCTGCCCCACCCAAACCAAAACCAACTAATATTATAGTTTCCTGTGTGTGCCTAGAACAGAGCTCCTTAGAAACATCATATCACTGGGGGCTGGAGCAATAGCACAGAGGGTAGGGCGTTTGCCTTTCATGTGGCCGACATGGTTTTGATTCCCAGCATTCCATATGGTCCCCCGAGCACTGCTAGGAGTAAGTCCTGAGTGCAGAGCCAGGAGTAACCCTTGTGCATTGCTGGGTATTCCCAAAATGAAAAAAAAAAAAAGAAACATCAGAGCATTAGATTGTGATATCATTTGACCGTTGCCATAGATTTTGTTTTTCTTTAAAATAATATTTTTTGTTCGCCGGTTTTGGCCACACCCAGCAGTACTTGGGGCTTACTCCTGGTACTGTGTTCAGGGATCACTCCTGGCAGGACTTGAGAGACCATATGTAGTGCTGGGTATTAAACCCAGAAGGGCCACAAGCAAAGCAAATGGCACTATACTATCACTCTTGCCCCATAAACTTTAAAATTTATTTTATTATGTACAAGGATTATTTGTTTTTTAAATATGGGGCACATCTGGCAATGCTCAGGGGTTACTCCTGGTTCTGAACTCAGGAATTACTCCTGGCAGTGCTCGGGAGACCATATGAGATGTTGGGGATTGAACCTGGGTTGGGCCATGCAAGGCAAGTGCCCTGCCTGCTGTACTATGCTTAGACCCATTATTTATTTATTTGTTTATTTATCTATTTACCTATCTATCTATCTATCTATCTATCTATCTATCTATCTATCTATCTATCTATCTATCTATCTATTGCCACACCCAGCAGTGCTCATAGCTTTCTCCGGCTCTGAGCTCAGGGATTGCTCCTGATGGGCTTAGGGAACCATTATCATCATCATCATCATCATCATCATCATCATCATCATCATCATCATCATCATCATCATCATCATTATCATCATCCCATTGATCGTCGAATTTCTCGAGTGGTCTCAGTAATGTCTCCATTCGTCCTAGCCCTGAGAATTTAGAAACCTCTCTTAACTCATCCTTTCCAATGGTGCCACATTGGAGGCTCTTTTAGGGTCAAGGGAATATATAGGGAACTATAATGGGATATAAGGGATTGAACCCAGGTCAGCCATGTGCAAGGCAAGTGCCCTACCTGCTATACTATCAATATAATATAATCAATATAATTCCCCCAAACTAAACTTTTTAACCTTTCTCTCTTTCCTTACTTTTGTTGTTGTGGGGGGTCTGGGGGCCCCCACACATGGTTGTGATACATTGGAGATCACTCAGTTGTCATGGTGTTGGGGTCATATTACATGATGTGAGCCAGCATTCAAACTCTGGTGATGTCCCTACCACTGAGCCATACCTACCCTTGAATCTCTAGTTTTATTTGCTTCTTTTGATTTAGTCTATTTTCCATTTACTTCAGAGGGAAAAAAGGTGGGAGGATGACCTGGTTAGCCTCAACACCCAGCCAGGGTCTGGCATAGCTGAGGCCTGAGCTTGCCTGTTGTCTGTGTCCAAATCTACACAAGCACTCTAGCCTCCAAGATAGAGTGCTCGGAGCTGTGGTATTCAAGAGTTCTCCCAGGACCCTGGGACTTTGGAGGAGAAAAAAAAAATGTTTGTGACCACACTCTGTCTCTGTCACTTAGTAACTGTGTGATCTTAAGTGGTTTTCAATCCTTTTATTCCCGTGGACCTCTATCAAGTCACTGAAGGCCGATCAAAGACCACTGACCTAGAAGATGTTGTGTTCATCGGGAAAACCATTTTACAAATGTTCTGCCTCTCATAAAAACTTTGTGCAACCCAAGCTGCATCTTACGGCAGCTTTCTGACTCTTTGTTGCTTTGCTATTATTCCATGAGATAAATATGGTTGCTACGAGCAGGTCTACGAATCCATTCTGGTCCACAAACTTTATTTCGAGACTTAACAGGGACACAAAAAAATTGCACAACTCTTTCAACAACTTGGTATCTAAGGACATTGATTTGTAACAGAACCTTTTTTCTGTTAGCCTTGAACTCTCGGTCAGGGGTGATTATGAAAGCAAACAGTTGGTGAATGCTTCACTCCACAGAAACATAGGGACACCGAGTGGAGTGGGAGTAGGAACACCAACTTGGAATCCATTTGCAATTTTGCAGAGTCAGACCCAAAAAGTCAATAACCTGGGGCTGGAGTGATAGCACAGTGGGTAGGGCGTTTGCCTTATACGCGGCCGACTTGGGTTTGATTCCCAGCATCCCATATGGTCCCCTGAGCATGGCCAGGAGTAATTCTTGAGTGCATGAGCCAGGAGTAACCCCTGTGCATTGCCAGGTGTGACCCCCCCCCCCGAAAAAAAAAAGTCAATAACCTGAACAATCTTGAGCAGTAATTCAGTATTCCGCTCTGAGCCTCAGGGGGGAAACTGGGGATAACCATGCCCACTTTCTTCTCCTTTCTGCAATAAGATTAGGTTTCTTTGGAAGGGGGAGGCTCTTAGGCCACACCCATGGTGGTCAGGAAACATATCTGGCTCTGTAGTCAGGTGACCCCTGATGTTGCTCTGGGGATCAGAGGGAGTGATGGAGATTCAACCAGTCAGTTGCATTCAAGGCAAGTACCTTACCCTTCTACTATCTCTCGGGTCCCAACATTATGCTTTTTGAGAAGAATCTCCACCATCCTTTGCCACCCCACAAAGGGGAAACACAGTTGGAAATGTCTGGTGCTGAGCCCACTTGCCATCTCCTAGAAACAAAATGCCTGATAATCCTGTGAGTCTTCATCCACGTTCCAACGTCAGTTGGTTTTCTTTTCTGCTGATTTTGCCAGGCAAAGCAAAGTCTTTGAAGACTATCCCTTCAGGCAGAAGCAATTCAGAAAGCACCTGAAGCAAAATCAGTAGAAATCATCTTATTACCTATTGTGGATTAACATAAGTGACCCTCAATACAAATGTATTTGTGAAGGTCTGGAGATGTGGTTAGTGGTTCAAGTATGGGTTCTAAACTAACGCTTCTGAGTTCAGATCTTAACTGCCACTTAGCAGCTGTGTGGTATTAAGTGATTTGATTTACATCTATGACTCTTTATTTCTCTTTTGGTAACACGGGTATAATCATAACACCATCCCCAATATTATTGTGAGATTGAAGAGGCAAACTTGTGTAAGTGCAAGGGCCCATGCGTGCTCCCTGGTCCCTGCCTCCAAAAGTCCTTGAACAATTACGCCCTAATGAAGCATCACATGTGGTTATGAGGGAGAGACCAGGGAAGGGCTGATGCTTGATTCTGGTTTCCAACAATTAAGAAAAGGATAAAGGAAGGAGGAAAGAAACAAGATTACAAACTCAAGGACCTTCCAAGTGAAAACAGAGAGTTGAAGGGACGGGTGTTGGAACATTGTTTGACTGAAACCAAATCAAAAATAAAAGAAAATACAACCACCCAGTTAGGGGGATACAATTTCAGGTCGTGATTAGATGCTATCACCTTACTATCCAGGGAACGGTGTTCTCAAGGAAACAGTCCTCCAAAATGTATTCAGGAAAAGCAACCCCTGGGCTGAAGGCACAAGTCATGCCTACTGGTTGGGTGCAGGACTTCTTCATGCGCCCTTCCTCATGGCACAGAGAACAGAGGAATGTTCAGTGTATGCTGCGTTGTTGTTAATTAATTTCTCAAGGGTTGCAGTAATCAGGAGGCTCCTTAATGTGTTTCAGCCTGCCTTTCCTTAGGAGAATGAGGAGTCAATGTAAACGCAGTGCACTTAAGAGACCTCAAAAATCAGTCAGTACTGCAGTACGGAGGGGAGCTGCATGCTTGGTCTCCAAGGAGGAGAAAAAACCCACAAGGGCTTCTTTAATCACATGAAAGAGGAGTGATTCTAACCCAACAGCAGCAGAGACTCCCTGCGGCTTTTCAAAATATTATCATTCGGACCTGGCTGGCACACTGTTTTAAAGGTGCCAGGATCCATCCATATTTATATTCGTCTCAGTAGGGAGCCGACTTCTGAGCTCATAAGGAAAGGCAGAAGGAAATATTGCAGGGGAGCAATATGGAAATCCCCCAAAACACACCCTGATAAAGTCTTGGCTGTTGTGCACTGTTGGAGATTGGTGGTCGTGTAGCTTCTTGGATTCTCCAAGACCAATGCCATTGTTATCTACCCTCTCCTGTGCTCCAACTTGACTTCCTCTGTGCAGGCGATTGTAATAGGGTCCCTCTGCACCTCCTGGCTCATGCACTCAGGAATTACTCCTGGCGGTGCTCGGAGGACCATACGGGATGCTGGGAATTAAACCCGGGTTGGCCACGTGTGCACCCTCTTTTACTAGGGAGGACCTCTTCTTTCCTAATATGCCTACTGAAAGAATCTAGAACGTTCAGCAAATGAAGCCTTATGCATTGCTCTCTGTTTGCATTTGCTATGTGAGTACTGCACCCATTGGCAGCCATTAGCCCAGAGAGCTTGTGGGGGCTTCTCTCCCTCAGGTTTTCCACACTGGGCTTCCCTACAGTAATGACTTTACAGCTTATCCCATCACCAGTCACTGCATCTTGGATTGGGACCCAAGCTCTGTCCTTCCTGTTTCCCCAGCTTCAGCTCTGGACCATGGGGGTCAGTAATAGAGACTCTCTTTCTTCGAGCGCCCAAGTTGGGGGTGGGGCCCAACTGGGTCTGCTATTCCCACCTTCCCCCAGCCTAGTAAGACATGCATGCAATGAGGCATAAAAAGTGGCAAAACTTCTGGACAGAAGCGGCAAATGCATATTTCAGTCACATACCACACATGTGCTCCATTCCCCAGCCCTGCCCTCTCCCAGGGGACCTTGCCCAGACAATCCTTACAGTGACCCCAGCCCAACTTTCCCTCTGAGTTCAGTTTAACAATGTGCAGGCCAAGTGCTAGGGAGAAGACATGTGTATAAAGTGTTTCAACCCCTAGGGATCTTCCCGTTGGAGAGGAAGTGACACCCAGAAACAAATCCAGTGGGTGGTTAGGCCACTCCACTTAGGCTTCCTGCAGGGCATGGATGTGCACTTGGTTTTCAGGGACCTAAATGGTGCCAAGGCACTGGGAAGCAGATGGCAGTCCTGAGAGGGGCTGGGACATGGTGAGCTGAGTGGAGCACACACTGCAGTGCTCAGCGTGGTACACCGTGAGCTCAGCACAGCACACAGTGACAGTGACGCTCAGCGTGGCACAAAGAGAGGCT
Organism: Sorex araneus; assembly: GCF_027595985.1. Taxonomy (NCBI): domain Eukaryota; kingdom Metazoa; phylum Chordata; class Mammalia; order Eulipotyphla; family Soricidae; genus Sorex; species Sorex araneus. The sequence continues at coordinate 73,140,585 of NC_073306.1, forward strand.
TAGCATAGTACATGCAGTTGCACAGTGTGGTACACATGGACACTGAGTGTGCCCACGAGCTCACCTGGGGAAAAGTTGGCAGTCTGATGAACATGCACTCTGGCACACTGGACATCAGACTGCAGAGGGGACAGTCTGGAGTCCCAACCCAAGCACCAAGCTTCTTGAACTTTTCCCACTGGAGACCCCTTTGGGTCTGAGAAATTTTTACAAGATCCCAGGCACACAGGTATACAAAATAGATATTCAAGTCAAACCTTTACTGATAAGGAGTCATAAAGAACTTCATCTTCAGACTGATTTTTAGTATTTTTTGCGCCCCTCCCCCCAGTTACATGACCCTCAGTTTTAGAAGTCAGATCCTAAAATACCTTGTACGACAAGAGTTTATATTTGCTTTCTTTTTCTAAAATAGGGTTCACAGGCAGAGCCTGGCAAGCTCCCCGTGGCATATTCGATATGCCAAAAACAGTAACAATAACGGGTCTCATTCCCCTGACCCTGAAAGAGCCTCCAATACGGCAGCGTTGGGAAAGACAAGTAAGGAGAGGCTGCCAAAATCTCAGGGCTGGGACGAATGGAGACATTACTGGTGCCTGCTCGAGTAAACTGATGAACAACGGGATGACGGTGATACAGTGATACAGTGACAGGGTTCACAGGGACAGAAGCAAGGCACTTGACTTGCATGCAGCCACTTTATCAGATCTGCATTCAATCCTTGGCACCACACATGGATCCCTGAGCACTGAACCAGGATTAGCTCCTGAGCACTGCTGGGTGTGGTCCCCCCAATTTTTTAAAATAAATAAATCAAATGCAATGCAATACAATACAATAAAAAGGGTCACAAACAGCAGCACTGTCTGTGTATGAGGGGAATGGCACTGTGCTAGGTAACTATTAGGGCTACACCTGAGGTTTTGGGGAGGTCACCTGGCAGTACTTAGGGTGTCATGTGGTGCTAAGGGATCAAATTCGGAGATTTGCTCATGCTGTGCATGTGCTCTACAGCTTGAATTATCTCCCCATTCCAAGAGTTTGAAGCAAAGAGTTGCCAGTTTTACATTGCTCAGTGTTCTACAGTGGAACTATCCAGAGAATGCAAAAGAGTTGAACCGTGGAGAGTGCAGTTTTATATTCTGGTATTTTGAGGTGAAGTTCCCCAGTAAATAGTAGAACTAAGCTGCTCCTTTGTTGGAAAAAATTTGATAACTGGATATCTGACATTGAGATACCCGGTTGAGAGTTCAAAGGGCGAAATGTTCCACCTCCACTATACTTTCTAATCTGTAAATAGAGCTTTTGACTTTGATAGAGATGCCGTCTCCTCGAAAAGGCTGTCCAGCTAACAAAGGTTTGCTTTATGCCCTCCTGCTCTTACCATTCTACGATCAAGTGTCAGAGCCGGAAATATGTCTCTGCACATAGGAGCACGCAGTCCTATTTGCACACTTGTGGGTCTGCATCAAAATATCACAATTTCTCAGATGCAACATGTCACAGTGTGAGGCGGGGGTGGGGGGTGGAAATCTTAGTTCCCGAGTTTGCCAGAAATGGGTCAAGGCTGCAATTCAAAAGGGTCCTTATTCCAGCGCCGAGTTTTAAACAAGCACCAGGCCCAGGCTCACTCTATGATTTTTGCTCCATTTAATGATTTTCCTGAAGATTGAGTATAACAATGGGTAAAGTGCTTACAAATACTTGTGAGAAGCCCTTCAAAACCTTGTCCAAGCTTTTATTTTTGGAAGGAATAGTCCTGCTGGAGAAAAAAGTTAATGCAGTCCCAGGCTAGATAGAAAGTTATCTTTTGTGAAAAATAACATTAGCATTTTAAAAGTATTGATTACTATGGCCTCATTTAACCCTGGCAGTATTTCTTAATGTTGCATATGCATGTCTTGTTCTCTATAAAGAATCTGAGGGCAGAAATCTTATCAGATTTCTCTACTCCTCACAGCATGTAGCACTATTCCTTGTGCTTAATAGATGCTCAATAAATATATTTTGATTAAGAAGGAGCATCCTGAATAGATTCTCAAAGTGACTATTTGAGTGTTAATTAGCATAATACTTGAGATATCCGCTACACAGCTCTTTTCTCTGCTACCACTTCTAGCCTCAGTAAAAGGAGCAGTATAAGGGTACCAGGGCCGGAGAATAAACCCCCAGTACTGACAATCATGCAGACTGACCGGTTTGAACACTCTAGCCTGGCATCATGTCTCTCTCCCTCACAGTGGGGCACTAACAAAACCCTTGACCTTCCTTGACCTCCAGGCCCAAGGAAAGCAGATACAACCCCAGTCCCCCAGGTTGTTTAATTGTGCTAAGTTGCAAATTGCTTCTTCAAAGTTCAGGAGAAGCACTGGACAGAAGGCCTCCTTTCCAGGTCACCCTCAGCAAGTCGGGGCAAACAGATCTGGCTGCATCTTCCCTTTCAAATAATAGGCCATTCATTCTGGGGAGAGAAATGAATCAGCAAGCCCAGGGCCATTCCAACCCGTGCCAACAGCTGCAAGTTGGGCAGCACATTTCAACCAACCAATTAGTAAGAGTCCCACAAGTTGATGTGAGCAAATCCAGGCACCTCTCCCTGCAAAAATCAGAAGAGTGTGCATGTGTCTGCAGAGAAAATGAAGCCCTTTCACCTTCCCTGGCATTGTTCCACTCCAAGGACGAAGTTTTGTTTCTCTTTATTTCTCTCAGACTTCCCATCACTTCCCGGATGAAAAATGAGGCTAAGTTACTGAAATCTTCTGCTAAAGGAAATGAATCCAAGTCCAGGGAAAGACACGTGCTGCCTTTTCAAAGCACACCACTCAGGCTGTCTTATAAAAAAAAATAAAAGTCAGGAATTGAAGACAGTCATTATTTCAATTAGCAATTGCCTGGAGTGATAGCACAGCAGATAGGGTGTATGCCTTGCACGTGGCCAACCCAGGTTCGATTCCTCCGCCCCTCTTGGAGAGCCTGACAAGCTACTGAAAGTATCCAGCCCGCACCGCAGAGCCTGGAAAGCTACCCGTGGCGTATTCAATATGCCAAAAACACAAAGAAGTCTCACAATGGAGATGTTACTGGTGTCCACTCGAGCAAATCGATGAACAACAGGACGACAGTGCTACAGTGCTACAGTGCTACAGCAATTGACTTGGATGTCAAAGGTAATGAGGAGCAAAGATGCTGGAGGCAGACCAGCAACACTCTACATAGGCTTCTTTTTTCTGTTTTAGTTAAGGGAGCAAATAAACACAGGGGCTTTCTCTCCCCAGAAGAGTGAATCCCAAATCAGTTCTCACTGACTGAAGAAGAGACAGCAGGATCTTAAGGATGGCACAGAATGAAGACGTAAACAGTGCTCGGTCCCCTGTGGGTCCGGCACTGTTCTGGGAGCACCATGGGTTGTGTAGAAAATGGAAAGCTACAAGGTTGTATGTTTGGAATTTAGAACAAATGATTGATTGAAACGATCATTTAACGATCCTTTTGATCTTATTTCTGAATCGAAACAAAGACATTCCAAGGAGCTTAAGTATTCTTATTCAACATTTTCTTAAACATTCTTTTGATTTTTCAATGCATACATTTCTGGAATGGGAGAAAGGAGAAGAGAAGGGATGAGAGATAGAGGGAGAACAAAGGTCACCTTGTTCTGGGAAGACTTTGACCAATCTGAGCTAAGAAGGCAGAAAAGACGAGGCAGTTGATAATAGTCTTTGTGCATTTGAAGCACATTTGAAGTTTCTGCTTTGATTAATGCCCCTTGGTGCTATCTGCAAAGTCTATTACTAAGGCAAAACCCGACAGTACTTCAAGGAGTAATTGACAAATCTGTGATCAGAGTAGGAGACTGAACATATTTTTTCCCCTCAGTAATTGACAGATCAAACCGTCCAAAATAGAAAAGTTTAAAAGATTTTGAACAACATGATTAACAAGCTTGATATAAAAGCCTTATATGGAGTATGGCCCCCAACCCTTGGGGAATGCATGCTTTTTCTGCAATCATATACTTTGTTCATAAAAACTGATGGTGAATTAGGTCACAAAGTACATATCAAAGCTCAACAGATGTCAAAGTATCTGTCTTATTAGACTAACACAATTAAAAATTATAGCTGAAAAAACACTATACATTGAGAAACTTAAAAGCATACTACTGGTCCTCAACCTTTGGGGAATGCATGCTCTTCAGAAACCAAACACTTTGTTCATAAAATCTGATGGTGAATTAGGTGACAAAGTAAATATCAAAGCTCAACAGATGTCAAAGTCTCTGTCTCAGTGGACTAACACAATTAAAAATTATAACTGGAAAAACTCTCTATATTGAGAAATTTAAAAGTATACTACTTGAAAATGGGCTCTTACAGTAATGACAGAAGATTGTAGCTGCCAGGGCTGGAAGGAGAGAGGAACGTGGAGCAACTGTTTAAGGGGCATGTGGCTTTCTCTTGGGTAATGAAGCTGTGTTGGGACTAGACCGAGGTGGTGGTTGCAAGTACAATGAATGCCCTAAATTGTACCCTTTGCTGTGTTTAGCTCTATATTGTGAATTTTACTTCAATATTTAAAAAAAAGAAAGTGCTGGTCTGAGAGACAGCTTATTGGGCTTTGTGTGCAGGAAGCCCAGGCTTGATCTCTAGCACCTCATGGCTGCCCCTCTTCCCCCTACACCCCACCTGGACACTGCTGGGAAACCACCCTGAGCACAGAGCTAGGAGTGGCCCTGAGTACTGTTTGATGTGGCCCGCACAAAAAAAAAGTGCTAATCATCTGTATTTAAGTCCTAATCTTCAGATACATTGTCTATAGTATGTAAAACTTTTTTCAAGATTAAACACTTAAGGATATTCGAATTCTTTGTGTATCTTTAATGCCTTTATTATGTTTTGAACATGTTACTTCACAGCTCACAGGTCAAAGGCCATACTGTAAATGATAAAATAAAAAACAAAAAAAAGAACGATACTAAACTCAAAATTTTGCAGTATATTGTGAAACCCTGATGGGGAAGAGGAGGATGGTGATCTGTTCTCCAAGTTCCTTAGGAAAGATAGAGCTTTCTTGTTTATTTTGAAAAAAAGAAAGTTTTAAAAATTAATAGGTTAAGCATCTGACAGAAAAAGATAGAAACAACAGAATGTTCCTGAAGAAAATACGAAAAAACGAATAACCTTAAGGAAACACACAATAGATATAATAAAGATAATCAATCAAAACAAACACTAGGTCTTTGAACAGCATGAAAAAGAGCTGAAAATACTAAATTAGAAGATAAATGTATTACTGTATCATGGCCATCCCATTGTTCATCGATTTACACAAGCTGGCGCCAGTAATGTCTCCATTTGTTCCAGCCCTGAGATTTTAGCAGCCTCTCCTTACTCATTTTTCCCAATGATTGGAAGATCTTTTCAGGGTCAGGGGAATGAGCTGCTATTGTTACTGTATTTGGCATAGCGCACACACCACAGAGGGCTTGCCAGACTCTTCTGTGCGGGTGGGATACTCTCGGTAGCTTGCTAGGCTCTCTGAGAGGCATTCATATATAGTTCCTTTTATGATGATGTGTCTAATTAAAAAAATAAGTAAAGTGGGGCTGGAGTGATAGCACAGCGGGTAGGGCGTTTGCCTTGCACGCGGCCAACCCGGGTTCGAATCCCAGCATCCCATATGGTCCCCTGAGCACCGCCAGGGGTAATTCCTGAGTGCAGAGCCAGGAGTAACCCCTGTGCATCGCCAGGTGTGACCCAAAAAGCAAAAAAAAAAAAAAATAAGTAAAGAGAGAGAGAGAGAGCAGTACTTATGTTCATGACTGACCCTGGCTCTGTGCTCAGGGAAAACTGCTGGTTTTCAGGGCCCATGTGGAGCCTCCAGGGATCAAACCAAGGTTGACGAAGTTCAAGGCAAGCACCTTGCCTGTTACGCTATCTATCTAGCTCAACAAATTAATTTCTTTTTTTTTTTTTTGCTTTTTGGGTCACACCCAGCGATGCACAGGGGTCACTCCTGGCTCTACACTCAGGAATTACCCCCGGCGGTGCTCAGGGGACCCTATGGGATGCTGGGAATCGAACCTGGGTCGGCCACGTGCAAGGCAAATGCCCTACCCGCTGTGCTATCGCTCCAGCCCCCCCAAAATTAATTTCTATCAGAAAATTTTGCTTAAAATTCAAAATATTTTAAGCAAAATACTAAATTAGAAGATAAATATATATATATAAAGAATTTCATAGGAAGAATTACTGGTAAAATATAAAGTTATTAACTGGGTAGTTGAAGAGGCACAAAGAGAACTCTGAAAACATGAAATTTAAGAAGGAGTTCTCAGGGCCAGAGAGAGGTTTGCCTCACATATGATTGATCTAGTTTCAATCCCCAGCTCCATATGTATCTCCCCAAGCTTTGCCAAAAGTAATTACCGAGCAAAGCCAGGTGTGACCCTCACTCTACAACCCCCTCTCAATAATAATATTAGATATATAATTTTTGTTTTGGGGGGTCACACCCAACCATACTCAGGGCTTACTTCTGGCTCTGCCCTCAGGGATCACTCATGGCGAGGGATTTGGACCATAGGGGGTGCTGGGGATCAAACCTGGGTCAGCGGCATGCAAGGTAAGTGCCCTACCCACTGTACTATTGCTTCATCCCTGATAATAAATTTTAAAAAGACGAAAAAGAGCCACCAGGAATAAAGGATTGAAAGGAAGAGAATAAGATGCTTAAACTTAGAAGTCCTGCCTGCATGCCTGCAGAGCTAAACTCTGGTCCCAAGGGAAAGTGCTGCTGGCCAGCATGGAACCAAATGTCTGGATGAAGGGGTAGCCGTGAGGCATCTTGCAAGTTTCTGGTAATCTGCTCATTGGATCTAGTGGCTGTGTGGGAAGTAATTGCTACTCATAAGGTGAGGAAGGGGTGAGGAGGGCTGGAGTGACATAGGAACCAGCACACAGGAGGGATATAAGCCAGATCACCTCCCTTCTGCTCATCCTGCCTTCCAGTCTCCCCAAAGCCCTGATGGGAGCTTGGCAGGAGCAGCTGGCAAAGCAGAAGGCGACTCGCAGGGCTGCGCTCTAGCACCCCAGAGCAAATCATCCGAGGCAGGCTCAGAGTTGGGAGATGAAAACGTATTGACTGATTTCCTCACCCCTCAATGCGCACCTTTGTTTCTGATGCTCCCCAGTTTGGGAAGAGAAGGAAGGAGGAGAAGAGAAAATCCCTCTTGAATGGAACCTTTGTGAGAGCACTATTCTCTCTCTGGCCCTGTGGGTTTGGAAGGAAACCCTTTCTCTCCCAGAGCCCTTTCAGGTGAGCATGGTTACTACTTTTAACACGACTTTTTTACCCCAGCTCTGCCGACTGAGTGAATATGTTGCTCTCTGGAAGTTGCTTCTTAGCCTCCATTTTGTGTCCAAAGAAAGCAGTGCCCCTGTAGACTCCAGCATCATGAAGCCTTTTTATGTGGCCCACCGGCATGACTTCACCTGAGACCATCTGTGGTGATTCCCAGCCAGTTCTTTTGTGCCTCTCTGACTGTAAGCGGGCCAAGCAAATACTCCCAAATGCTTTGTCTAACGAAATCTTGGGGAAGGCAAGTCAACGCAAGCCCCACAGACTTTCTTCACTCCATCACCAACCAAGGCAGCTGGCAACCTGGTTCTTCTATATTCTCAGAGAGGAGCCAGGCACAGTCCACTTAACTTCCCCGGCTATAAGGAACACACTCTCTCCAAATGGCAATAGCAAAGCCTCTCCTCAATCAGCTCAACACCTCCCAATAACATATTTCAAAGAAAATAGAAAAATCTCCATCAACTTCTAAATCATTAACATGCTTGAGGTTGAGGAGTTTTGGGGATCAAGGAACTAAATCCTGGTATTTCCTTCAGAAAGCTTCTCTTGGCTTAACGTGTCTCTTTAGAAGTTTCTGTCTTTAAAAAAAAAATTCCTCTTCCTCGCTGACTGTAATGAAGACACACATATGGTTACATTTGGTTCAGTGCTTGCACATATGTTCACTGGGGAGTGGGGAGTCACACAGCTGCATGGGCTGTTTGCATGCTTTTAGTTGCTAGGCTGGCCCAAGATTGCTCATTTTATGGTGGTGCAAGTGATCCTTGAGGGCAGTGTCTTCACATCTTGCCCTTAACCTATGGGGCAGTGCCAGGGATGGAATTTGAGCCCTCAAAGGGATACTGTCACGTTAGATCCACAAATGAGAAGTTGGGTTAACATTATTAAAAAGTTTACTGGGGCTGGAGTGATAGCACAGCAGGCAGGGCGTTTGCCTTGCACGCGGCCGACCTGGGTTCAAATCCCAGCATCCCATATGGTCCCCTGAGCACCACCAGGGTGATTCCTGAGTGCATGAGCCAGGAGTGACCCCTGTGCGTCGCCGGGTGTGACCCAAAAAGAAAGCAAAAAATAAAAAAAAAATAAAAAAGTTTACTGCAAGGCTGAAGAGAGCTCAATTGACCAGAATGAATACTTTGCGTGAACAAATCCTGGGTTCAGGAGGTAAAGTTCTTAAGGGTCTTGCATGTAGCCAACCCAGGTTCTATCCCTGGCACTAGATATGGTCCCCTGAGTCCTGCCAGGAGTGATCCCTAAGCATGGAGTCAGGACTCAGCCCTGAGCATCATCATATTTTTCACCTCAAAAAGCGAAAGCAAGGAAGTTCTGAGTTGAGTCCCTAGCCCTTGTGGTCCACTGAACACCAACCAGGAGTTACTCACTGAACATTGAGCCAGGAGTTATCCCTGAGCTCTGGTATAGCGTAAAGCTAGAAAAAAATTAATTCAATTCATTAACAGATTAGAAAAGAAAAGAAACTTAATTATTTCAACAAGAGCAGAGTGGGCAGGAAGGATAGACAGAGATTAAGGTTCTTGCCTTGCATGCAGTCGACCCCAGTTCAAATTCCTGGCTCTGTATATAATCTCCTGAACACTACTAGAAGTGATCTCCTGGGCACAGAGCCAGGAGTAATCCCTGAGCACCACTGGGTATGGCCCAAGCCCAACCCTCTAATTAAAATAAATGCAAAAGAAACATTTGAAAAAAAGCAACCAAACTTGTGATAGAAATTCTAAAAATTATAAATAATAAGAGTATGAAGGAAATTGTGTTTAATTAATAGTGAATTTTCTCTCCCAGAATATCTTAGTTTATTTGGGGTGATTTTTTTTTTTTTTTTGCTTTTTGCGTCACACCCAGCGATGCACAGGGGTTACTCCTGGCTCTGCACTCAGGAATTACCCCTGGCGATGCTTAGGGAACCATATGGGATGCTGGGAATCAAACCCGGGTTGGCCGAGTGCCTACCCGCTGTGCTATGGCTCCAGCCCCTATCGCTCCAGCAGAGCTCCCATGGCCGAAGACCTCCGGAGCCTAGCCACAGCCATGCTCAAGGCCCCTCTCCACACGTTCGGATGAGCCTGATGCATGAAGGTACCGGCAGAGGAACCCAGGTGTGTGGGACTCGGGGCTGAGACCTCCAAGCCTGCTTGGATGGGGACTGGGCCTCTTCCACCCAGATTTCCCATTTTCCAGTAGCTAGGAGGTCACACCCAGGGACTTCCCCCCGCCGTCATGTAATCCCCACCAACAGCCCACATCCAGAGACTATAAAACCAACCTTCTGGAAGAGACATCTTATAGCCTAGTTCTCCCTCTTGGAGAACCTGGTAAGCTACTGAGAGTTTCCTGCCCACATGTGAGAGCCTCGCAAACTCCCCATATTGTATTCATATGCCAAAACCAGTAACAATGATGGGTCTCATTCCCCTGACCCTGAAAGAGTCTCCAATGTGGCATCGTTAGGAAGGATGAGTAAAGAGAGACTTCTAAAATCTCAGGGCTAGAACAAATGGAGACGTTACTGAGACTGCTCGAGAAATTCGACGATAAATGGGATGATGATGATGATGATGATGATGATGATGATGATGATTAATAAGATAACCTTTGTGGAGGGTAGGTGGATCTCCCAAGTAGTATCTGGAAAGTCCAGGTGCTACTTCCAGTGATTCTTGGTTAACCAGGCTGGATGTTCCATGCTTGGGCCCTGAGAGGGGATATTCCTGCCCTGCATCTTCAGGGACTTCCCAGGAGGTGCTTGGTATCCTTTAGGGCCACAAACCTGGCCACATGCAAGGCATGCCCCTTAGGTTCTGTATTAGTGTCCTCCCCTCCTCTCCAAAAAAGACTTATGACAGCCATCCCTCTTAATGGGAAAGTTTATAAGCATTTCTTTTGAATTTCAAGATCATGATGCTCTACATCATCATACTATTTAACATAATTCTAGTGGTTATCATTGGTAAAATTGAAAAGGAACAGAAACACACAAATTGGAAAGAAAAGAATGAAATACTCATTATCAACAGATGATAGGATTACTATAAAGGTTATCCAAGAGAATCGATAATCAAATTATCAGCATTAACAAGGAAACTTAAGGGCCAGGGATACAGTACAGGAGTTAAGGCATGGAGGTAAGACAGAAGGGGCGGAATGAAAGGAAGTCTTATACTGGTCGCATACTGTAGCCCATCATCAAATCTTTCAAGATTTTCTTGTTAGAACATAGTTTCTGTGTCAGTAGAATTTCTTTTTGTTCTAGACTTGAAGTCAGCCACCGTGACTCCTCTAAAGATGTATAGTGGCACTGTTTGTCCAAGATCACAGCCGCATCTGACTGTTCTCTGTCATCCCCATCTCCAGGCCAACTAGACACACAAGGACACTTCAGGACATTTCAGGCTGATCATGAAGAGACCAGTGATACAGAGGCAATAAATGGGAACTAACTATTAAAACAAGAAATAGTTACCACTTCAAAGGTGTCCTTCCATGGTTTTGTCTGTGGGGACACAGCAAGTTCCTCAAATTAAGCTAATAAGGACCCAGAGATGCAAAAGTCTGAGTGCAGACTGCACTCAGCCCACTGTATTGGGCAGGAAAAATAGGGCAGAGCAGAGGCCCTGGGTGGAATGGCATCATCTGATCAACCACTACAGGCCTGTGGACCTGATGTTCCTTGTGTTGAGGGAGACTTGGACTCAGAACAAAAGCACTCAGCAGGGAAGCTCACAGCTTGCTGGGGCTCTCCCTACAGCACGTCTGCCTTCCCACTGGGACCTGATCACAGCTACCTGAACCTCCAGGTTCCTCTACTGAGAATGGTGGAGTTAGAAAGCTTTGTGAAGCTGACACCCAAGGATAGTAGATACAAGGGCCAGGAGGATTGTCCCATAGCTGGAAGACTGTTTCATGAGCGGAGGGGAGAAGGCAGATGGAATAGAGAAGGGATCACTAAGAAAATGACGGTTGGAGGAGCCAGTTGGGATGAGAGATGCATGCCAAAAGTAGATAATGGACCAAACACAATGACCTCTCAGTGTCTGTGTTGCAAGCCATAATGCCCAAAAGTAGAGAGAGAGTATAGGGAATGTTGTCTGCCATGGAGGCAGGGGAAGGGTGGGAAAGGGGGGGTGTACCCAGGATATTGGTGGTGGGGAATGTGCACTGGTGGGAGGATGGGTGTTTGATCATTGTGAGAATATAACCCAAACATGAAAGCTTGTAACTATCTCACTGTGATTCAATAAAATAAAAAAATTAAAAAAAATTTTTTTAAAGAAAGCTTTGTGTTGTTTCTAGTAAATGGTAGTTTTCCGGTGCCCTCAAAGTGGGTTCTTGGGTAGCAAGAACAAACAAGAGGTTAAGCTTGCTATAAAAAATTAAATATCTGATTTGCTAGACTTAGACTTTTTTTTTAAACCTACGTTTCTGACACTTTCCGTTCTGCATCAAATTTTATTGTTCTTTGAATAGTACATGCAGCCTATCATCAGTTTAGAGACTAGTTTATGGACTTTTGGATGTGTGATCTAATTTCTAAACTTGGCTAACACCTTGAGCATTTTAAATTTTATTTATAAATCAATGCACTGTTTCTTTTTAAACATTATCACATGAATGCGTTTTCTTCTGTTATGTTTTTTGGTTTGGGGCTGCTCCTGGCTCTGAAATGAGGGGGGGACTTGTGGTGATGGGGAGTAAAGCTGGGGTTCCCACATGCAAAGCATGTGCTCGAGCCCTTTGGATGATCTTCCAAGATCCATTTCACTGGTTCTATGGGACACACATAACTGAAAAAACATAACTTTTCTGTGTACTTAAATAACAAAGGAAACTAATAAGCAAAAACTATAAGTGAGGATTAACCTTCTTTAAAATGGTGATGCACAGCCCTTTGGACCCTGCTGTGGAGCGAGCATGATGGAAGAGCCCAAGGAAGCGCCCTTGGACTCCAAGCAGCCCACTGAACTAATTCCGGCATGCGATCGGAGACCCCACGGTGGGCTGAAACAGTGGGAACCGGGCATCCCCCAATTCTTTTAACCTCTCTCTCTCAACTCCTTCCTCCTGAGCACAGCGCAGGGGCCGAGGCTTTCTGAGCGCAAAATGGAGACGCCGAGCCTCTCTCTAGGTTTCTCCATCTTATGAGCACCATAAAAGGGTAAAAGTTTGTAGTGATGTTATTTCTGGTTGTACTTTCCCTGGACTTTATACAGAAACCCAAAACTGCAGTAGCGGCCGCACGACCTAATGTCATCTTAGCATCAGCAATATGTAATGGTTCCATTTTAATGGCTCAGACTTTTGTGGGAGATCCTAACAAGAATAGTAAGTCTGTTGCTGAAATATTGAAGGCAATCAAAGTGGTAGCCATCTCTCTAGACTGAACTAAGCTATATCCCCACGCCGGCGAAGAAGAAATTTTCTTCTTTCTCGGGAAGAAACGCGGCGTGGCGTCAACTATAGTGTGATGTCCATTAAGCAAACAGACCTGGTGGCGTGGGAATGGGATATAAGGGGAAAAACTATGTACATGGAACAGTGGGACGCTGGTGGAATCTCGAGCCGGAGCTGATACCAGCGCAAGGCCTTCGGTTCCAGAAACTGCTTGCAGACACTCTACTAGTCTATCAACTAAGCCAGAGCCCCACGCCTGCTGATGACGGGAAATAACCATCCTTTTCGGTTTTCGGTTTTTTTTCCCTTGTCAGGCAGCGTGGCGATTACTAAACAGGCGTGAACTCGGTGGCGCGGGGCAAGGGGGAAAAAGAAAAGTTATGTAACAAACAGCGGGACTTAATATCTCTATATTCTTAGCAGTGGAGAACTACCAAATGCCTCCTTGGCAATAGGACTGTCTTTTTCTTTTTTGGGGGAAACCCCAACAACGGTAGTGAGTTGTGTGTTGAAACATGGAATGTAATCGAGATAAGGCGTAAACGAAGTGAAACTTATCACTTACAAGGGTGGGGACTGGGGAGGTGGGAGGGGGCGGCAGGTATACTGGGGGGGTTGGTGATGGAAGATGGGCACTGGTGAAGGGAAGGGTGTTTGAGTATTGTATAACTGACATAATCCTGAGAACTATGTAACCGTCCACATGGTGATTCAATAAAATTAAAAAAAAATAAATAAAACTGTGAACATTTTTATAGAAAAAAATGGTGATGCACAACTATTGTGTTTTTTTATTTTGTTTATTTATTTTTTACCGCAAACTGGGGAATTTCATAGAAATCATGTTCTACCACAATTCTGGGGTTTGGAAGTCTGGACTCCAGGTGTCAGCATATTCCTCTGGAAGCTGGAGAGGGGAGGAGACTCCTTTGTGCTTTCCATGGTTGGTATCTGTTGACACTCATCGGCTTCTTGGGTTGTGGACCATTTCCAACCTCTATCTCTACAGCTCCTTGTCCTCTGTCTTCCTTGTCTTTGGTTTATATTAACAATTTACATTGAAATTTGGATTCATTGACTAATTCAGGATGATCTTCTTTCTTTTTTTAAAATTTTTATTGAATCATCATGTGGAAAGTTACAAAGTTCTCAGGTTTATGTCTCAGTTATACAATATTCAAACACCCATCCCTTCACCAGTGCCCATGTGAAAAATGGGAATATGTTCCACCACCAAAAACCCCAGTATACCCCCCGCCCCCGCCCCCCACCCCCAACTGTATAACTGATGAATTTCACTTTACTTTATCTTTACCTTGTTTACGTTCCATATTTCAACACAAAACTCACTATTATTGTTGGAGTTTCCCCCCAAGAAAGACAGCCCTACTACCAAGGAAGCATTTGATAATTAGTTTTCCATTGCTGAGAATGAAGAGATATTTCACTGCTCCAAGTACATAACTCTTTTCTTTTTTCCTTTTTCCTTTTCCTTTTTTTCCCCCCTCATCCCCCTTCCCACGCCTCATAGTATGGTGGACGCCATGCCGCATTTCTCCCTGAAAATGGGAAACAACCGGGAAAGAGGGATATTTCCTCTTCTCAGCTGGTGTGGGGCTGTTGCTTAGTTCACAGTCCAGAGAAGTGGCTGCTACTTTAATAACTTTCAATATTTCAACAAAAACTCATTGTTATTATTTGGAGATTCCCCCGAATTCAGACCTGTTAAAAAGGAATCGTTTCACATTGCTGACCATTAAGAGATGTTAAGTCGTGTGGACGCTCCTGCGTCCACACGGTTTTGGATTTCTGTATAAAGTCCAGAGAAAATTCTGCCAGAAATTGCATAGCCCAGCTCACAGTCTCAGTGCATTGCTGTAAGAAGTCTCTGGAATCAAAGTCTTTAGGCGCAGAGGGTCCGTTTCACTCTCAGCAGCTCCGAATTAATCTGGGCCGAGGGCATGCCGGTTACACCCACTTCCCATGATTCCCTAGGAGTCCCAAGTGTAAAAATCGTATACCTCTGGGTTAGGAGTCGTAGAAGATGACTCCTTCCATGTGGATGCTGCTGCCGCCGCCATTTTCCGTGCAGGATGACAGGGTGGGGAGGAAAGATCCACCCCCTAGCAGCACGGAGTTGTAGCCCAGTTCACAGTCCCAGTGCATTGCTATTAGATGCCCGAATGTGTTAGGTCTCTGGAATCAAAGTCTTTAGGCACAGAAGGTCTGGGTGATCTTCTTTCAAGAGTTGCAGTTTCATTGTATCTACAAAGGCTTTTTTTTTTTCAAATAAGACAACATATACAGGTTCCACGGATTTTTGACCTGGACATATCCCTGGGGGTCCACCACCTTGGCCACTATACCCATGAGAAAGCTGACATTACAGTGAACTGTGGTAATGTCCAGAGAAGCAGCTGGCATCCTCTCTACAAGAAATGCTGCAAGGGCATGCTAATTGCATTTCTAGAAGATCTATCAATGCCTTTTAAAAAAGGTTGCCTCATAGTTCATGTCCTTCAGTTCACATTCTACTTTTACAAACTGCCTTCAGATTCTCTAGAAATTTGTGCCAAAACTAGACTTCCTACTTCACTTGATTAGCCTTTTCACGTATTGATGTCTGATACATAAACATATACATTCTAATTTTCTTTAAATCAATTTCAATTTGACAGTCTTCTGGATTCTTTTCACATTATTCTAGTTTACTAGAATGATCAATTCACATATTTATTGAAATGGTATCCAGTTTAATTTGAGTTTCTCTCTTACTTTGCATGACTATTGGTAACACTTCTGAAATCTTCAAATGCTAGTTTCAAACAGTTGGGTAGGAATTCTCTTAGGACTGGAACAATTGTTGAATAATTAATTTTAAAGAACAAATTCTGCCAGTAGGTCTTTACTTAGAGAAAAAGAATTGCAACATGGTTAAAAGACTTCTAAAAGCATGTGTCTTGGGAAAATTACTTAATCTTCCTGAGTTGGTATATTTTGTTTATAAAATAAAGGTACCACCATTCCAAGTTACTTTTTTGGGTTGTGAGAATTAAAAATGATGGTGCTTTCCACAATAACTGGTTTATAACAAACATAAACAATGTGTTTGTGATTAGAATACTAGAATTTTTTTATGTCTGGTAGTTGTTAAAAAGAGTGCTTTCATGTTCCTTTAGGGACTGTTTGGACATAAATTGAGTAGATAGAAATGTTCCTTAACAGATATTTCCTCCTGCATATTATATATTCATTTATTTTTCTTTTTATCAAAATATTTCCTGACCACCTATTATCTGCCAGGTACTGTTCAAAATAGATCACTGAACCAAACAGGCAGTAATTTCTGCCTCATGGGGCTTATGTTTTAGTGTGTGTATGTGTGTGTGTGTGTGTATTGAGCTTTATAAAGGATGATAAGTAAATAAGCAATAGGAGGTGGAGTTATAGCATATGAACAGTGTACATAGGATAGTTAGATCTCATTGAAAAAGAGCTGTCTAAGTAAAAACTTGATAGAGGTGAGGGAGCAGGTTACACACAGACATAGAGAGACCCTATTTAAGGCTAAGGAATCAACAGTGCAAGGATACTGAGGTCTGAGCATTCCTGTTATGTTCAAGAATAGGCAAGGATGAGGTGCAGCTGGGATGGTGTGGGTCAGGGGGATGTAGAACAAGAAAGGGCAGAGAGTTCATGAGATGCACTATCAAGGTCACTGACATAACTAAGATAGGAGACCATCGCAAAATTAAAAACAGAGGGATGATTTGACTTGAATTTTATTATTGTTGTTATTATTATTTTGGATTTGGGGCCATTCTGAGTGGTGCTCAAGGGTTAATCTTGGCTCTGTGCTCAGGGATTACTTCTGGCAGCACTCGGGGTACCATTATGGGGTTCTGTGGATTGAGCTCAGGTTGGCTGAGTGCAGGGCAAGCACCCTGATCACTATATTATTTATCTAGGCCAATTGACTTGAAGTTTAAAAGGAATACTTGGGCCACCATGTGGACAATTTTCTATGAGAGGAAAGGTGAAAGTAGAACCACCCATGAGAGAGCGGGAAGGAATCGAGCCAAGAATTGAAGATGGCAGTGGAGCTAATGAGAAATCATGAGATATTACTTTTATGTTGAAACATAAGGGCAATTGGTTGACATATTGTATGTGGGATGTGAAGAAAAGATAATTGAATGAAGTCTTTTTAAAGAGTTTTGATTTGAGCAACCTAAGGTCTGATGTTACCATCAAATGAAATGGGGAGGGTTATAAAGAACGTGTTTGGGGTGGATGGGGCTTGCAACTCAAGAGGAATTTTATTTCTTTATTTTTATTTTTAAGTTAGGGGAATTGGTTTTCTTTCTGTGTTTGTTTTTATTGTTTAGGTGACACGGTTATGGTCACGTTAAAGCCTATGGGATTGATGTCCAATGTTACTACATTCCACCACTAGGAGAGTATCTGAGAAACCCCACCATTTCCCCATGTCACTTCTGATTCTTTCTGCTCAAAAAGAACTTTCTTTGCCAGTTTAGAGTTTCAGAGAAAGCAAGAGGTCTTACTTGGAGGTAAAAATCTGGGAGTTGTCAGCAAATAGTAAATATCATATGGATGGCACTTAGAGCCATGTGACTTGATGTCGTGACCAAGAGAGTTGAAAGTAGACAGAGAAGAAAATGGGATCAGTGCACAGCCCTCCAGCATTAACTAGGAAGCCAATGAGAAGAGTGAAACCAGAGGAAGGGCAGGCAAGAGAACGTGCTGTCTTGGAAGCTGAGGAGCTGCACCCCCCGGTCTCCACTCAATGCGGCAAAGCGCTCGTCTCTGACAGTGAGCCTTGCATTGATTCAGGGACCCTAACATTTCCCCCACGGTTTGCCTAAGCATTTCCCCCCAACTAAAGAGTGTGGGCCTTTCTGCCTAGATTTCTGGGGGACAGTCAAATGGATTTTAAACAATTAAAAATAAAGGAAATAAAAAGCAAGAAACAGGACTCGGATTGCAGTAATAATTTTGCAAAAGCATGCCTGGAGCTTATTTACATGATCCACATAAAATGAGCACAGTGCAGGCAAATGTCCTTGTAGTCATTGACTTTTAGGAGAACTCCCGTAGGTCCCATAGCAAAAGTGTATTTTATTCCATACCCTGCAGTTTGTGCAAGAACAATCCAAATGGCAGTTTTTGGTAGTCATAAATCTGGTCATGCATCGTGGGCAGAGTTCACAACCAGTGAGCACATAGCTCTCTTCTTTTGTTTTTGCTTTTCTTTTCTTTTTTCTTTTCTTTCTTTCCTTTTCTTTACTTATCTCTTCTCTCCCCTCCTCATGCCAGGGATCAAAACCAGGGGTTCTCATATGCAAGGCAAATGCTGTATCACTGAGCTATATCCCTGATCCTTGTTGCTCCTTTCTTGTCCCGTGAATATCTGCCGGAAGCACCTTAATCACAAATGTGAATTCTTTTGGATCTCAGTGTCCATCTGCTTTCCCTCAGGATCTTTCGTAGAATGGAGCCCACAATGTGGCTCATGGCAGATCTTTTATAAACGTTTGTTCATTTTATGAATAAATAAGGAGACTGGATTATGAAAGACTTGTTTGTCAGAAACTGAACTCAGACAAGCAAAACAAAGTCATAAATTGCCTCTTAGTGGCCTGATACATGGTACAGTGCATAGGGCACTTGGCTCACACATGACAAACCAGAGTTCAATCCCCAGCATCACATATGATCCCCCTAGCCTGCCAGAAATGGTTCCTGAGCACAGAGCAAGAAGTATGCACTGAGCATAGCCAGGCAGGTGTGACCCCCAAACCAACCAACCAAACAAACAACAAAAAGAACTAGCTTTTTATGATAATTGCATGTGTTTTAATTGGGTTATTTATACTTTTCAATTTCATAGCATAAAGATTCGAAAGTGTCCACTTCCACAAAATTTCCACTCCAGAACAGTCAAGAAGGTACCCTCTACCTAACTTGAAACACAAATGTTTCCAAAAGGGGGGCTGGAGAGAGGATAGCAGGTAAGGTACATATCTTGTACACTGCAGATTTGGGTTTCATTCATGGCAACACATATGATCTCCAAGAGTGATTCTGCACAATGCCAGGTGTGGTCTCAAAGCATATTAATGTGTGTGTACATCACTTGTATCACTTATTTTATTATTAACATAGTATTAATATGTTATGGCAGCTTAGACTAGAGATATGTGTGAGAAAAGTGAATGGGCTCTCAGTATATATATATATATATATACACACACATATATGTATTCACACATATACATCATGTATGTGCATACATACATCACTTGTATCACTTGTCATCCCGTTGATCTTCAATTTGCTCGAGCGGGCACAGTAACATCTCCATTTGTCCCTGTCACATGTGAGTGTAGCCCAATGATATCTGCTCTCTCCAGGAACAGGAAGAGTCTCAAATCGTTCATTCAGGGTTTTGACGAAGAAATCTGACCATCTTGTTGGTGGGCGGCCATGTGGTCTTTTGACATCCCGTGTAATCCAGTAGGTAACAGCTCTAGTCCAGCGGTCGACTCCAAATCTCATTATGTGTCCGGCCCATCTGATTTTCGACATTTTGGCAAACGAGACAGCGTTCCTGATTCTTGATTGTCAATGAAGGTCGGAATTCCAGATTCCTTCTCTCACTTGAGTGAAGTGTGATACTCCAAGCATAGCTCTTTCTATTCCTCTTTGGGATACCCGAATAGCGTTCTCATCCTGTTTGCATAGGGCCCTGTCTCTGAGGCTTATGTTAGTGCAGGAAGAACGGTGGAGTCGAAAAGATGTGCCCAGAGCCAGAGGTTCTTCGTCCTCTTCTTTGATGCTCTTGATGGCATTCCACGCTGCTCTCTTCCTCCTGTGCAGTTCTTGTGCCAAGTCATTCCTCATGTTGAGTTCTCGACCCAGGTACATATAGCTGCTGCATTCAGAGATGTTTGTTCTGTTGAGGGCAAATGGAACATCAGGAACTAGTCCGTTTCTCATGGACATTGTCTTTGTGAGATTCAGCTGCAGTACAACCTTCCCACACTCACAGTCAAAGTTGGCCAGCATTCGTGACACTTGGCTGAAATTTGGTATTATTAGAATGATGTCATCAGCGAAGCCAGAAATGATGTAGTTGCCGACTGTCTATCTTCACTCCCATTCCTTCCCATTCTAGTCATCGCATGACGTTCATTGCATGATGTGGCACTGAAGAGTTTCAGTGAAATGGTGTCGCCCTGCTGAACCCCTCTCTTTACATCGTTGATCACTTCTTTTTAAAATTTTTTTTACTTTTTTATTAATTCACCATGAGATACAGAAACAAAAATTTCATATTTGAACTTCAATCTTATGGTCATCTAACACCCATCCCTTCACCAGTGCATATTTTCCACCACCAAAATATTCAGTATTCCCCCCCCACCTCATTCCATACCTCTCCCTGCTTGTGTGGCAGACAATTTGCAAGGTATTCTTTCTCTACTTTAGTTACCTTAGATTTTTTTTTCGCTGTTTGGGTCACACCCAGCAGTGCTCAGGGGTTACTCCTGGCTTTGCACTCAGGAATTGCTCCTGGCAGTGCTTGGGGGACCATATGGGATGCCGGGGATCGAACCCGGGTTGGCCGCGTGCAAGGCAAACGCCCTACCCGCTGTGCTATCGCTCTGGCCCCCTACCTTAGATATTTTGAGACCAGTCCTACCTCCCCTTATATCTGCCGAAAATACAATTGCTAGACAATGTGTTTTGTATTGCTTGTTATGGATATTATATAAAGTTGCGCAGCCACAAAAGCGGCCACGTGCTTTAGGAATTCTAAGATTCTAATAATTAGGGTCTGAAGAAATTGCTGCCGCAGGTTGCTCGTGTCCGAGATTCCTGTTTGTGTCTCTGGATTGTGGTCATGTGGGAGCTGGTGCTTCTTGCTGGCTTCTATAAAATGGCGACCACTGGAGCTCTTAGAGGGCAGGTGGTGGGACGGCACCTGCTCCCATATGGAGCAGCCCAGTGGAGAAGACCTATTGCAAAGTCCTGGGTCAGCTCTGCCGCAAGTTGCTCAGGTCCAAGATTTCTGTGTGTGTCTCTTGATCACTTCCTTGTAGAATGGTGAGATCCTGGTGGTGAATCCGTAATACAGCTCATGGAGGATTCTGATGTATTGAATTTGAAACCCTGTTTAGCTAGGGCTTCAATGACTGCTTCAGTCTCAACAGAATCAAAGGCCTTCTTAAAATCAATGAACGTTAGACAGAGCGGCATCTTGAACTCTCCCAAAACCTCATTGAGCTTGGTCACCATGTGGATATGGTCGATTATGCTGAATCCTTTGTGGAACCCAGTTTGCTCGCATGGTTGTCCTTTGTCTAGTGTTCTGCCAATCCTATTCAGGATGACTCGAGTGAATATTATTAGAGTGACGATGTTGACGATGGACAGCAGGCAGATTGGGGTATAGTTGCTGATGTCGTGGATGTCTCCCTTGCACAACAGGATGGTCCTGCTGGTTTTCCATTGGGAAATATGTATAAAATATGTCTATATTTCTTTTTTTCTTTTTTAGCTTTTTGAGTCACACCCATTAATGCTCAAGGCTTACTACTGGTTCTGCATTTAGAAATTACTCCTGGCAGTGCTTGGGGGACCATATGGGATGCCAGGGATCAAACCTGGGTTGGCTGCATGCAAGGCAAATGCCCCGTCTGCTGTACTATCGCTCCAGCCCTATATGTATATATTTTCAAAAAGAATAGCTAGTCAGAGAAAGGGTACTTCCTGGTCAGTAGAGCTTTCTAGTCAAGTCCCCAAAAGGACAGATGCTATTTTATTTTTCCTATTTCTCTCTCTTTTTACTAGCATTTCAAGATTATGATTTTCTATACTCAGAGAGTACAGAAAAACAAACTAAAGCCAAACAAAAACCTCAGTTAGAAGCTAAACAAACTGCTCTCTTCACCGAGTATACCACACAGGTGCCTAGGAGAATTGCCACTACTGGCCTAAGAGGCCTAAAATAGAGTCACTCTGAAGACCAATCAAAAGGGCCATTTCCATTAGCAGTTGTCTTATTAGATGTCTAATCAAGGGTCTACCTAGAGCCTCTTTCTGTGGGAAAAGCGGGAGAGATAAAGATTCATTTTATCAGCGTGTTCTAGTTTTTCATATGATTCTTTGCTGTCTCCAGATTTTTTTTTCCAGCACTCAAGCAGTCAGCTATAAAATTGATTGGTTTGAAAGTCAAATAAAATAAAACACAGTAGCCTACTTTATCATTTACTACCAGCTATTTATTATGAGCAGTGCTGTGTTGGGATATCGACCCTGAGATTAAAGCCTGAGAAATATAGATTCTGAGATTCTGCGGACACATAAAGCTCCCCAGCCACGGTGACAGATGATAATGAGATTATACTCAGAGGCTATCTTTTATCTCAATGGAACCCAACAGCTCTCATTTTTTAAAAATAATGAATTGTACAAACAATGCAGGGAACATTTGCTTAGCAGTCCTGCAAAGCTCCTTTCTCATGCAGCGTCCTATGCTGGCGGGTTGCCCTGCTGTCTGGTCGCTGAAGACAGACACTCCCCCAGTTCATTTATTTTGAGGTTGTTGAATCATTTGTTCTATCATTTACTTCAACCAACATGGCCAGGGGAGGCAGCATTTTCCCCTTGTATATTCCTT
The DNA here is from genome assembly GCF_027595985.1 of Sorex araneus. Lineage (NCBI taxonomy): Eukaryota > Metazoa > Chordata > Mammalia > Eulipotyphla > Soricidae > Sorex > Sorex araneus. The sequence continues at coordinate 73,163,062 of NC_073306.1, forward strand.
GCATTTATCATGTTCTTTCTCATTTTCAGGTCCTTTTCCCCACTGCCCAGCCAGAAGCGCGTCTGCATCTCCAAAAGCAAAACCTGCTCTTCCAACACACAGCTCAAGTCCCACAGCTTCCTCCAACTCTTTAGAGAAACTGGTCTATATCCGGATCCTGGTTTTCCTGTTTATTAGTAATGGAACCAAAGGTTATTGATATTACTTGAGTCTCCACTTATACATTACAAAGTGAGGTTAAAATTCCCTCCCAAATTCTTACACAGGGGCTGGCGCGATAGCACAGCGGGGAGGGCGTTTGCCTTGCATGCGGCCGACCCGGGTTCGATTCCCAGCACCCCATATGGTTCCCTGAGCACCGCCAGGGGTAATTCCTGAGTGCAGAGCCAGGAGTAATCCCTGTGCATCGCCGGGTGTGACCCAAAAAGCAAAAAAAAAAAAAAAGTCTTACATAATTCTTACCTTATTCCTATTAAATAGATAAAGTGCAAAGCACCATTCCTAACCTCTTCTAAGCTCTCAATCAGTCTCAATTTCTTTAGCAGCCTTTTCTCAGCTGTAAATTTATAGCACACACCTTGGCAATTAAACAGACATTGAATTTTTCTCTGTAGGATGTCCAGGACCTCAAGCTCTTGTGTAAACTTTTACTTTTTAAAAAATCCAGTGTTCTCATCCCTTACAGCTCATGCCATCATGTCTGTCTTCCTTCAAATCATCTTGACTCATCACTGCTTTCAGCTAAGGATCTATGGCACTCATTCACTGATAAGATAGTTGGAAGGGGTGAACACATGACCATCATTATGTCCTCCATCTCCCCGCGTGCATACCTTGCCCTTGCCCTGTTGCTATGGGTGGAATGCTATCCCTGTTGCTGTCAAACACCAGACCCTCCACCTCTAACCTGGAACCTTTTCCTTCCAGCAACTATCACTTCTCTCTGGGACTTTCTTTATCCCTTCTCTACTGGATCATTCCCGCTGGCAACTAATGTACAATAATACCTCCCACTGACCTATTCCCCTCCAGTTAGTGTCCCATTGCTATGATCCCTTTTTAGGAAAAGAAATTCAAGAGCAATTTAAAAATAACTAGTCCTCACTATCTCCTCCTAATCTCTCTTGAGCCCTCACTCTCACCCTCCCTTTCTCAACCCTGCAAGTCAGGCTTTCATTCCCACTACTTCACAAGCAGCTATGACAAGGTCACTAAGAGTTTCACGGTTTATTAACAGGTGAGTCCTCAAGCCTCATGTTGCAGCATTTGACACAGCTAATGCTTTTGGTCTCCCCTCAGTCTTGACTCTCTTCCTATACCGCCTGAACTGAGTCCTCATTTCCCTCACCTCAAACACTGCATATCCTTAGGGCCAAGTTCTCGGACCTGATATTCTCTCTCTGCACTACCTGTCCCTATAACTAAGTCTAGTCTTGTAGCTTTAAATATCATTCATTTAATGAATGGTATTTAAATGGTGCTGTTGAGTTTAAAGTTATTGTCTTTAGCTTGGACCTTCCCCTGAGCTACAGGTATGTTATCCACTTTAATCACATCTCCACCTGGTTGTCTCTGGAACATCTCTACAAGTCTTTCTTTAGTATTTTTTTTTTGTAGTCAAAACTCTAGAAATCACCTTAATATATATCTCTAGGTAGTATCCAACATGCCAGAAAACCCTCCATCTCTCTCTCTCCCCCCCCCCCTCTCTCTCTCACACACACACACACACATACACACACACTTTTCACTTTTATTTTTTTTTATTTTTATTTTTTTTATAATTTATTTATTTTTAATTAGAGAATCACCGTGAGGGTACAGTTACAGATTTATACACTTCTGTGCTCACACTTCCCTCATACAAAGTTTGGGAACCCATCCCTTCACCAGTGCCCATTCTCCACCACCCGTAAACCCAGTGTCCCTCCCACCCTCCCCAATCCCATCTCCCCCCCACCCCACCCTGCCACTGTGGCAAGGCATTCCCTTCTGCTTTCTCTCTCTAATTAGCTGTTGTGGTTTGCAACAAAGGTGTTGAGTGGCCGCTGTGCTCAGTCTCTAGCCCTCATTCAGCCCGCAACTCCCTTCCCCCACATGGCCTTCGACTGCACACTTTTCACTTTTAGAGAGACTGAAGAGATAGTATAGGTTAAGGCACATGCCTCGCATCTCAGCCCTGATTCAATCCTCAGCCACATGGCCCCCAGAAAATTGCTGAGTGGGTGTAGCCCCAAGTACTGCTTTCATAGCCAGGTATTACCTGTCACTGCAGGATTTGATTAGCACCACAGTCTTTAGCCTTTACAGTCAACCATGGGTCCTATCTGGCCTAGAATTGCCAGTGGGGGGCCCCAGATCTTCTGAACACTGCCTGGGAGATCCCCACAGCATTCAATATTACAGATTATTTATACCCATAAATTTAAATAACCAACTAGAACTCCACCTATAACACTATTACATGTATCCATCACCCATTACTGTTCAAAGTGCTTGACGTATAATTGATTTAATATCCACAGCAAGTCTATGAGGTGGAATTGCTATGTCCATTTTATAAGTGAAATACTAAAAGCCCAGAAGGTTCACTCAACATCACAGCACTAGTAAGTGAAAGAGTTAAGCTACATTCTAGGCAATTCAGTTCCAAAGTTCATGTGTTTCACTATAGTGTTTCACACTTATCACATGCTTGAATGCTTACATTGTTTAGAAGTTTCCATATTATAACTTGCATTGTTTAGTGACCTTTGCCTATAAATTGTTTTCCTAATTTAGAATAATTTCTTGAGCTTACATTCCTCAAAGTTAAATTGCTCAAACCACATGACCTTTCTTAAACTCAAATGGTTAATCTATTTAGTTAACACAGGCTACTTGAAATATAAAGTTAAATACAATTATTAGAAAATACTTTCAGTATAGTGAAGAAAGCTCTAAAGAGCTTAGTTAATAAGTTTAATCCTTTCTTTAGTCTTTGAATTAGTCATTCAACTCGTGGACTTCATTTTTCCTTATTTGTAAAATAAAGGTAACTTCTTCATGATGATTGCCTCATCTGAGTAGAAAAGCAGGTTCTTATTTCTAGCAAAAGAAGAAATTTCACTAGTAATTTTTTTTCTAAACAAACCACAAATCCTAAACTTTAGATCTATAACCATTACACTCTAGAAAAAAAATTGATTCACTGAATCTATTAAGAACCAAAGGACACTCAGTTTTGACTTTTTTTTTTCTTTTTGGGTCACACCCGGTGGTGCTCAGGGGCTAATCCTGGCTCTGCACTCAAGAATTGCTCTTGGCGGTGCTCAGGGAACCATATGGGATGCTGGGGATCGAACCCTGGATGAACAAACCAGGGATGGCCTCGAGCAAGGCAAACGCCCTACCCGCTGTGCTATAGTTCCAGCCCCTCAATTTAGACTTTTAAATGACATTGAAACCTTAGTTTTACACCTAATTTGTGCCATTCATGATTTTTAAAAACCCTCTTCCATTCACCAGTTGGACCTGATGGAGAGATTGATGGTGCTCTAGTGGCTGTAGTTGTGTATTATTTGAGAGTGCGAGTATTTTATTTTATGTGCTTTGATCTCAACCTGGATAGTACAGGATTCAATAATAAAAAACCACTATGTTCTTATGTTAATTTTGGTCTTATTTCCATTCTGGCTCCAGAATACTATTATTATGTATTACTAGTATTAATACATAATACTATAATACTCCAGAATACATACTATTATGTGAGACATGTAATCACATGTGCCGACACTCTAGTGTCCTTACTCTACAACTAGTTTTATTTTTTTTCTACCTGCAGTCTATAGGAAAAAGTATAGGACCTGTAGTTCATACAGAGGAACATCTTCAAAGTCAAAAAAAAGCTTCTCCCCTTTCATTTTTCCTTCTCTCGGTGCTGTATTCTTTGTTGACTTTAGTTGTATCATTGATCCTTTCTCTGTTCTCACCTATGTCTGAAGTGTTAGAGATAAGAATTGTAGTTCCCAGAACACAAAACCAGCAAAAATCTAAGTTTAGATGGCTCACAAATGAGGGATGAGGGTAGCAAAAGGTTAAACAGCAGACATTCCTTTAGCAGCAGCTCTGAGGTTTTGCAGTGATCTCTGGATATTCTGCCACAAAGAGAAACTCTTTCTCAGTAAGAGTTTCCAGAAGCTCCCAGAAAGTGAGATAACAATTACTGAAAGTTAGCAGCAAAACTGAAAGTTAACTATGGGCTTCCCTTTCCTTTGCTACTCTAACCTTCCACGTGTTTTCTTAGCACCAATGACTGATTTTAAGTATCCTAGTATGCTACTCTTTCAAGAGTTCACATGTTTTTCTAGCTGAACACTGACTGAAGGGTTCCAGCTCTTAAGTTATTCAGACCTACAGTCAGATGTCCACCTCCTCAAGAGAAACACGTATCATTTACATGATCAGCTCCAAATCTCCAGCCCATAAATTATAAACTGATTTTTTTCACTCTAAGAACCCATTTATATATTTTTCTTACCCCCAAAAGGATTATAGAATTCTTTATCAAGAATCATACAACAATTGCCGCATTAAAAAAGATCTATCCGGGGGGAGAGGGGGATGAGAGGCATACTGGGACCATTGGTGGTGGTGAACAGGCACTGGTGGAGGGATGGGTACTCCATCATTGTATGACTAAAATGTAAGCACGAAAGTTTGTAAGTCTGTAACTGTACCTCACGATGATTCATTAAAAAATAAAAAATTTAATTAAAACAAAAACAAGAACACAGAAAATTCAACTAGCAACAAACAGCTTAATAAATTTTTTAAACAAGGACTTAATGACCCTATGGCCAGTTATAAAAATAGTCACATAAAAATTGTTTTTCTTATAATTACCTAATTTAATATTGGGACTTTGTTATCGAATGAGTTACAACTCTAGAATTGTATCAATTGACAGTTGTGTTTTTTGTCTACATTAAAATAAATTTAAAATTGTAAAAAAAAAAAAGAAAAGAAATATGGTGGTGGGAAGGTGCAATGGTGGTGGGAGTTATGTTCAAATATTGGATGTAATGAATTATTGTAAACAACTTTATAAAAATTAAGTTAAAAATAAATAAATAAATGTGACCTAAAAAAAGCTATCAATTTCATTAGTGCTAAGAGAAGAACTCCAAGGATGGTTATATCAATATACATCATCCTTAGTATTTGCCACTGCCAGTACTTAATTTCCCTTGGATTTCTGACGTATATATTTGATTGTTAATTTTATCAGACAAGGACTGTTGCTCCCTGACATCTAGGAGATGTTCAAAGATGCTGACTGAATTATAAGTAAAGATAAATGCACAGTTTTCTATTTTATCTTGGTAGCTGAAATAGCAGATCACATATTTTGAACTTCAGTTCATGTTAGCATGTGTACGCAGAGCATCCAGTCTGTATTGATGATGGATTTACAATGACACAACACACACTTGCCTTAATCTCGAAGATTTTAGATGGTGTCCCAGGGTGATTCTAATGCACACTAAAACCTAAAAACCACGGGAAGAAAAGAAAACAGAGCTCCCTTTCTTTTAAAATCCAAATGTAATAAAAACCAAGGAATCCAAAAGACTTAAGAGCTCTTTTCAAGACTGACAGCCAGGAGATGATTTGTAGAAATATCGAATTGTAGAAGTGACCAGCTCTTTCTATAGCATTCCCTTTGGGCCCCTCATTTAAAAGATCAGCAATCCTACCCAGCATTTCATAGCAGTGTTGGGCAGAACTGGAACCAGAACCTAAGTATTCTGAATTTCAATCTAATGGTTTCTTTCTGCTGCTTGTCTGGAACACTTGTGTGAGTGATGAACTAAACGCCTCCCATTCCATTTTTCCTTGTCTAGGTACTGAACTCTGTCAATGGTCAGGTATGTCTTTTATCCTTCCCCTGTAGGATAAAAGACATACCTAAATCTGAAATCCTGGAGGTGAGAACTGTAGTTTCCAGAATACAAAACCAAAGATCTAAGCTTAGATTCTGTGCCAGTCACACTGTACATATGCATATGCATCAGTGCACTTTTGAGGTAGAGAGTCCTAACACAATTAGCATAATAGGTAGTTTTCAAATAGATGCAAGGACAGGATCCCATTTTCAAAAATAAACAGAGATATAACAAGGGCTTGTGACAGGAAACCACCTGGCCCTTTTCCTTCAGCAAAACTTTAGGCTCAAAGAACATGATGGCTCTAATCTCAATAATAACCATAACACAATGCAGCTTATGGAGTTTTAAATTGGGCAAACTTAAAATTGCGAACAGAGAAATATTTCATAAAGTTTGCTGCATAAAACTGCATCCCTCTAAAAAGCTCTCAAGAACTGCACATTCTAATGCTGGCTGCCCATAGACCTGGACACTGCTCATGGCTGGCACATGGAGCTGCTGCATGGCACAGTACATCGTTGAATGCCCTGCAATTTCATATACAATTCCAGTGACCACCCACTATCATTGATCCAATCAACCTTTAGCATGGAAGTTATGGATGATGAAATAATCTAGACCTGTAACTGCTTCTATTAGTAGTTTACCATCTGTTAATTTAAGAGAGCACACTCTAAGCACTGGAAATGATGCTGTGAACATAAAGTACAGCATTAAGGCAAAACAAAAATAACCCCCCTCTACACAGCTATAGAATTTCTCATCTAATCTTAATCCTCAGTAAGAATGAGTCTTCTATTACGGACATTTAAAAGTATGTGATATGTTCAGAAGAGGATCTTGCAGAAAAGACAGCTTCCCGCATTTAGAAAAGCTCTTCATGTCTCTACCTGATTCATTCTAATCCCACTTCCTACCTCTGAAATACAATATGGGAAACTAGCAAGAGTCCCAAGGGGTTTCCAATTTAGTGTCATCTTTAGGGATCCAAGACACTATAATTCATTGGTAAGCATCCCTAAAGTCAGATCTATTTTCCCATGTATTAAATTCTTTCTGAAGACTGGGCCTTTAAAAAGCCCATTTTATTGGCTGCATTGTTGTGTGGAATATTTGGTTATTTTTACTCCAGTTTCTCATGGGGTTTGAATCAGCACTAAATCACCTTCATGTGTGTCATCTGAGGGCTTGTCTTCTTTATACCTCTTCAGTCAATTAAAATTAAGGAGTAAACAGTATCCTTAATGCCCCCATCCGTGAATGATTAGAGAATGAATGAGATAACACAAAACACTTTCAATTCCATGAGGAAACTGGCTTACTCATATAGCACATCCTCTCGCCACTGTGGGGTGCACCAGCTGATCAATAGGCCTGCTTCCAACTCTGCAGCTGCTGAGACTTTATCTAGCCCTAGGTCTGAGCCATCCAGCACATGAGCTGAGGGTGCCAGAGAAGAAGAGACATTAAAATGCCTACATTCTGAGGTTTCATTTTTGTGAAAGATGTCCAAGTGCTGACTAGGAGAGAAATTGGAACTGTGTTGGAACCTTGTATTTAGTCTATGATGTAATGCTGCTTTTATTTGGAATCACAGATGAGGCCATATAACTGGTTAAAAAAAATCACATGAACACCAAGCTACCACCCACTTATATAAAAAAAATTCCAAGAGACTTCTAAAATATTATTTCTTCTGAAGAGGCAGTCTTCACAAAGAATTAAATCTCCTACCAGTATGGATTTATCAGAATACCTTAATTAGTGCTAGAAAATTAAGAAAATAAAATTGTGCTTAGGGATAGTATAGCTCCTACTTGGAGTAAAGGGCTTATCACGAAATACTTTGATAAAATTTTAGAACCATCATCCTGATGACTTGCAGTTAAACGAGTGTTAGGATTTGAGAAAAAAAAACGTTCGTTCACTACCCCCAACCTCTACTGATTCTTCACCTCCAGTAAGAGATGGGCGTGCTGTGTTCAGAGTAAGTCCTGTGACTTCTGGCACTTGTCAATTCCAAATATACATGACTTCTCTCCTTCTGCACCATTGCTGAGCTCTGTGAGTGCATACAAACTAAAGCTACATATTTCCACCCGAGTTCCCACACTTGGATCCCCTCCAGACACCATTCTGAATATGACACTCTACTGCAGGGTAAAAAATGGTGCTTTCCTCAAAATAAAATCTTTAAAGATCCCTTAGTAGCTATTCAGGGACTGGAATTCAATTTCAATTCTCCACTCTTTGGCCAGCTGTAGATTCAAAATGGTTACATAAAACATTGAGAGTGTGTCTTCCATGGCAAATCTGATTTTTCTTCTGCAAGTTTCTTGTGCTATAGCTACCACAACTATATTTTTACTTAGAAAATACACAAAGCAATAATGCACCTCAACAGGAGAGAACAGATTCTTTTTTAATTTTATTTCATAGGTAGCATTGACATAAGCTTAAGATACTTACTACACAGTTGGTAAAATGTACACCTTCAAATCATAATACTTTCTGTTTTAGGACACTATATCTCAAAGCATGACTTCTCAAATCCTTTTATTCCAAGTAGTTCTTGCACATAAATGTTATATCAAAATAGCAAAAAATGTAAACATCTTTTGCAACCTACATAAATATTATAATATTTGCCTTTATCTTAAAATCAGATTATACTCTAAATGCTTTACACAGAGAAAACATTGGTCAGAAGTCTATGTGTGTGAAACGTTTTTTTCTTTCTGACTTGCCTTTCATGTCGCCTACATGTGTCTTTAAAGGATAACATTTTTAAAACAAAACCGAGATTAAAATTCATTTCACATCTGAAACCAGTACCAGAAATATGGAATAATCACAGGCACAATATGAGATATAAAAAATTATTCCACATACTAAATCTGACAAGTCACCAGCAGTATGGAGGTAAGTGAAAATAAGGACTTGAGTTCATATTTTATCCTATATGTAAGGAAGGCAGACATCTTGCCAATATACCTCTTATGCTGCTATAAGCTTAAGTTATTTTTTAAATCTTCTCTTTTTTTTTATGGAGTACAAAAGGTTGTTTTGTTCAACTATAGATTAGCTACTACATTTAGCTGTAGTCCTAAACTGGAAAGTCTAGGCTGCCAGTGGATCTATGTCACCATCACTATTTGTGACTTTTTTTTTTTTCTTTTTGGATCACAGCCGGCAATGCACAGGGGTTACTCCTGTCTCATGCACTCAGGAATTACTCCTGGCGGTGCTCAGGGGCCCATATAGGATTCTGGGAATTGAACCTGGGTTGGCCCTGTGCAAGGCAAATGCCCTACCTGCTGTGCTATCACTCCAGCCCCTATCTGTGACATCTTTAAAGATAAAGTTCAAGTGTATAAATATGAAGAAGCACGAGCACATGCCTGTCATGTGGTGAACACTGCAAGATCTTATATTTTTTTGCTTCAAATGAATTTTTGATGTTTATATTTTTTTAATATGACTTTCAATCTTTTGTCTTTCCCTCAGAATTTTTTTCAGTAAAAGTTTGCTTAATCTGGAGCCCTTATTGATTTATGATTCTGAGAGTCCTACCGAATATCTTGCTTGTGGCCAGCCATGGTTCTCGGAGGATCGGAGGATCATTACTGAAGCGCTGTCAATTGTTTTAAATGCATGCAGAGAGAACTAGAGGCTTTCCAAGCACTACGTAAAATGGCTCGAGAAAAATGATTATTTATTTTGCCCTAAGCCCTTTAACCACATCCTTTTAAAACACCAGGAGGATGGCTACAAGACGGGCGCAGTACCCATGGGACGGGGGGGCGGGGGGCGGTGGGGCTCCCCAGAATGTCTGTGCATTTGCTCTAAAAGCAGTGTGTGCTCTCTTTACTGCTTGTGCTTTTAAGCTACGTAAAAACCTTCCTTTTAGAAAAGAAAAACCCAACAAAGGATGAATGGAGACCCCCCCCCCCCAGTAACACTGTATGTGGACTTCTCGGGAGGCAGACAGCCAGGCTCAACAGCTCTTTTCTCTGGGAGGAGGTCCCAGGTGGGTGGCGGGTGTCGCAGCTCAGGAGCTGCTCTTGCTCTTGTCACAGCCCGTGCCTTGAGTGATGCTGTCCTCCATGTACTGGCTGCCGGTGTCACTCCTGCTGAGGACCGTGGATGGCAGGCGGGAGGGGTGCCTCTCCGGGTTGGTCTCCTGCGAGAAGCAGCAAATCATCTTCTTCATGGTGCTGTACATGTCCTCATCCTTGTAGGAGTAGATGATGGGGTTCATGGCAGAGTTGAGCAGCGCCAGCAGGAGGAACCACCTTTTCACGTGCTGCACGCCGCACTGGGTGCAGTTCAGGCCGTCGAGGAGCAGAACCACCAGCCCTGGGGTCCAGCACACCACGAAGGCCCCTGAAGAGAAAGCAAAGGATGCGACAGGTTCTCAGACTCGGCTGCTTTTCCAGGTTTCTTCCTCCCCAGCAGCGTCAAGGAAACTCAAAGGTTTGCTTTGATAGCCACAAAGCAAACTTCCACCTTTCAGAGACCAGGGGCTTATAGAGGAAGTGGTGAGCTTCCTTGACTGTGAACCACATTCCATTTCCCCTTCTTATCTGCTGACCCAGGACTACTAGGAAGGGTCCAACATTTCCTCCTGCTTACTAAGCACATACTAAGCACTACAGCTACCATTTATTTTTGGGGGTCCGTCCAAATGGTGCTCATAAGGCCTCTCCCTGAGATTAACCACCAACTGGGTGGCAGTTCAATGGGAGGGCTTGAGGATGGGGTGCTGCTGGAGATTCATAGGGTCACCCTGGTGATACTCAGGCAGCTCCAGGGCCACCCAGAGCAGTGCTCTGGCAACCAAAGAGTGCTGAGGACTGGGCTGCAAGCAAGGCAAGTGCTTTAACCCCTGTTCTATCTCTCTATTCTCTCTAGTTATCTATTGGTCAGTTCTCTGAACCCTGCTAGGAGGATCTTAGGTCATTATCCACATTTTCCATGTGAGACCAACTCCAGGAAGCACATGTGGGACATCACCAATACACTGAGACTCTGGAAATTTCCTAAATGCCTCCGACATGACATCTATGCCATTCTCCTCTTTTTTTTTTTTAATAGTTTCTTTCCTTTTGTGCTTTATTTGATTACATATCAAGTGTTTTACTTAAAATAATGTAACCTGAAAGATTTTCCAAAGATGTTATATGAATGCATTTTAGATATTTTAGAAAATGTCAAAATCTTAATAGTAATAATTATAAAATGTTGTTAATTCATAAATATATATTTCTAGATTCCAGAATGTTTATCATCTGCTTGCATTCATTCTACTTATGCTTGCTCAGGAGGGAGGGAGGGAGGGAGGGAGGGAGGGAGGAAGGAAGGAAGGAAGGAAGGAAGGAAGGAAGGAAGGAAGGAAGAGAGGGAGGGAGGAAGGAAGGAAGGAAGGAAGGAAGGAGGGAGGGAGGGAGGGAAGGAGTGAGGGAAGGAAGGAGGAAGAGAGGGAGGGAAAGAGGGGAAGAGGGAGGGAGGGAGGGAGGGAAGGAAGGAAAGAGGGAGGGAGGAAGGAATGGAGGGAAGGAAGGAAAGAGGGAGGGAAGAAGGGAAGGAGAGAGGGAGGGAGGGAGGCAGGCAGGCACGCAAGCAGGTGCCATTCTCCTCTTAGTCTTTCAGGTCATCTGCTCAAAATCATATACTTAATGCATTCATACTGATGCTTGATAAATACGTATTCACAGGCTAACTGTGCAGTTATCGGCTTTAGACTGAAGATTGTGTTGAGCACAATCAACTTAATCAGGTTAGATGGCTGCTTTTTTTTTCATTAAAGAAGAGGATTAAATGGGCTAGAATGCAATTACTTCATGAAACTTTTCTTTAATAGACATTATTTCTATCTGTCTGTGCTGATGATAAAGTAAACTATTCCTTATTATTGGTCATATTCCAAAGCTTGAAAAGTATGAGTTTAGATCATTTTAAAGCTTCCTCTAGCTCCAATGGTCAATATGTCCCAAAGCACAAGCACTTTCATTCTCTCTGGAATTCCCAAGAGCGGATGACTGTCTCTAAGATGAAAGAACTAAACAAGTCACACATCAGAGCTAGAGCACCAACTTTGATGGGAAGTGTCCTTTATCCATGAAATTATATAACTTCAAATAAATTCAAGAGGGAGAGTCCCAAGGTCCCTACATTAATGGCAAGAGAAAATATTGATTAATTTTGTACTTTGTTACATACACAAAATTTATAGAGCATATAACTTCCAAACCAGTGGAAGGGAAGCATAGAGCTAAAGGAAATAAAAATATTTCGATGCAAAAGAAAGGAAAGAGGGGCTGGAGCGATAGCACAGAGGGTAGGGCCTTTGCCTTGCACACTGCCAACCCTGGTTGGATTCCCAGCATCCCATATGGTCCTCCGAACACCACCAGGAGTAATTCCTAAGTGCAGGGCCAGGAGTAACCCCTGAGCATTGCTGGGTGTGACCCAAAAAGTAAATAAATAAATAAATAAATGAAAAAAAAAGGTGAAACAGAAAAACAATAACAACAACAAGATCCTGAAAATGAATTCAAATATGCTCACAATTAAAATCAATGTAAATGCCTAGAGGAATAGTTCAGCAGGCAGGGTGCTTGCCTTGCATGCCACCAATTTGGGTTTAATCCCGGGAATGCCACATAGTCCCTGGAGGTCAACGAGGAGTGATCTCTGAGCAGAGAGCCAGGAATAAACCCTGAGCATAACCAAGTGTGGCCCATAAACCAAAAAATAAAATAAAATGAAATAAATGAGAATTGTGAAAATTATGGGAAGATGTGTTTTTTCAGGCAGAGAGTCTCTTGCCCGCACACCTGGCTGTCTTCCCCAGGGCCCCTCGGAGGGGATGAGCTCCAGCTTCCCTCCCCACCCCGAGCAGAACTCCCGGCGGCCGAAGACCACCGGAACCTAGCTACAGCCATGCTGGAGGCCCCTCTCCACACGTTCGGACAGGCCTCATGCATGAAGGTATAGGCAGAGGAACCCAGGTGTGTGTAATCCCATCAACGGCCAACATCCAGAGAGACTTAAAAGCAAGCTTCCAGAAGCGATATCTTTAGCCTACTTCTCCCTCTGGGAGAAACTGGCAATCTTCTGAGAGTTTCCTGCCCACATGGGACAGCCTTGCAAGCTCCCCATGGTGTATTCATATGCTAAATCCAGTAAGAAGCTGGATCTCATTCCCCTGACCCTGAAGAGCCCCCAGTGCAACATCATTAGGAGGGCCGAGTCCAGATAGACTGCTAAGATCTCAGGGAAAGGACGAGATGAAATGTTACTGAGCCTGCCCGAGAAATCGGTGATTAACGGAATTTCATGATTGTGTTCTTTCGAGAGGAGGGGACTTGGGGGGCACATTTAACTGAGTTCAGCACTTACTCCTGACTCTGTGCTCAGGGATCCCCCCTGACAGTGCTCAGGGAGACAGTATATAGTGCTTGAGAATCAAATTGGGATCAGCCACATCAGGAATTTTTTCCAAACTTGTTCTCGAAGCCCATGTTCTCCCTTGAACATGAATCTCTCTTGCTTGTCTTTTGTCTCTTCTCTTGCCTTTTTTCACTCTGGAGAAGCCTGTGTTTCCGCTTAAACAGATACTTCTCTACTTTCCCCTTACATCTTTCTAAATAAATTTCAATAAAACTACCATACTTAAAAAAATGAAAGTGTTTTTAAGAAACAAATAGAAACAATTTGGTGTTTTAAAATTATATCCATTTGTGGATGTAAAATTACAGTCAAAGAGGAACAGCAAAATGATTAACATAAATTTATGAGATGATTATTTTAGTAGGGAAAGAAATAGGGCACGTCAGAGGTCTAAAGATGCTGGTAATATTCTATTAAATCGGGTGGCAAGTTTATAGGTACTTTGTTTATTCTTCTCAGTTCCTACTCTAAAGTCTATATCACTTAATTTGAAAGACATATTTTATATACATACATTGTAAAAATCAAAGTGCCAACTTATTTTCCTAAAAACTAATTTTTTAAATAGGATTTTTTTTTCTTATAAAAGTTTCCTATGGGGGCTGGAGCGATAGTACAGCAGGCAGGGCGTTTGCCTTGCATGCAGCTAACCCAGGTTCTATCCCTGGCATCGCATATGGTCTCCCAAGCATGGCCAAGAGTAATTCTTGAATGCAGAGCCAGGAGTAACCCCTGATCATCACCAGGTGTGACCCGAAAAAGTAAAAAATAAGTTCCCAGCATAAAACCCTAGCTTGCATACATCTAGGTATACATCTAGCAAAAACTCTAATCTAAACAAATTCATTGATTACATATTTGTAATAGTGATAAAATTATTCAGACTGTTGCTCCCTAAGTAAATTTTGGTAAATTCGGCTTTAATTAAAATTTGTCAATTTTACATTTATAAACTTACTGATGTAAAATTGATAGCTCTCTCTTTAGTCTATCTAAACTTTATTAGTAATTGTATATCTGATTGTACTTCAGTAATATTTATTATCCTTATCTTTTTGTTCACTATCCAATATTTTCATGAAATCATTTAATTTTTTTTCTCTCTGTTGCAATTCAATTTTTCTAATTTTTGTCTCCTTATACTCTCTATTCCAGTATTCTTTTTCTATTTCAAGATAAATATGCAACTCCTGTGTTTTTTGTCTTTATAATAATGATAATAATAATGATTAAAATAAATTTATTTTAAATAAATAGCACTGCACCCCTCCCTCCCCCAAACAGATATTCATAATGGTGTTCTGTTTGTCACGATTTCATATTTTCCCTTTGAGATGAATTATGTAATTCATTTAATCAACCCTGGACAAACTTCCCACTGAACAATGATTATAAACCAGGCACTTTAGTATTTTATATGAATTAATAATTTTATTTTCATAGCAACCCTTGGCAATGTTACACTTCTTGTACTTTAACCTGGAAGAGACTGAAGCACAGAGAAGTTAGATAACATGTTCAAAGGTGGTAAGTGGAAGAGCCAGGATGTGAACCCAGAGAAATTAACACAGGGCTGTGCTCCTGCCACCAGCCACAGTGCTTGGCAATGGGCCACACCTGATTATTACTAAGGTGAGTTGTATGGACAGGAGGGGTGTACTTCTGGTCTTCAAAGTCCCATTCATTGCTTTTTAAAGATGATCTCGTTGCTGCAAAATCACATTAAATTCACTAAATAGTTTGCTAACAAATATTTTTCCAGCATAAAGAGAAAGTAAGAAAGGAAGGAGAGGAGAGGAGGCAGAGAAGTGAAGAGGAAGGGGATGGAAGAGAAGTGGAGGGAAGGGGAGAAGAGAAAGAGATAGGAGAGGAGAGCGAGGAGGAGTGGAGAGGAAGGGAGGGAAGTAGAAGGAAGAGGGAGGAAGAAAAAAAGGGAGGGAGGAAGGGTTAAAAAAGGAAGGCAAGGGGACGGAGCAATTGTACAGCAGGTAGGGTGTTTGCCCTGCATGCAGCCGACCCGGAATCAATCCCCAGCATCCCATATGGTCCCCCAAGCACTGCCGGGAATAATTCCTGAGTGCCAAGCCAGGAGTAACCCCTGAGCATCGCTGGGTGTGACCCAAAAAGAAAATGAAAAAAGAAAAAAGAAAAGGAAAGCAAGGGGGAACCAGAGCGATGCAAAAAGGCAAAAAAATATTTTAAAAAGGAAGAAAAGGGAAGAAAAGATGGTATCAAATTCCAACAACAAAAAAGTCATGGGGGTGAGAAGAGAAACAAGTACCTACTGCTTTATCTTTATACTATTTCCAGGAACAACAAAGGTCAGAAGGTCAGACTCTGACTGATCCACCCAAACACTCCGCAGTACCAGAAAAGGGTTCGAAGGGGTTTGGTATGACACTCCAACAGGAACCCTGGGAAACAGCCCTTCTATACAATCAGCTTTACTCTCAATGCAACTTTGAGGAGCTACTATTTAGGGAAACTGTTAGAGATTATTTTTTGGGGGGCGGATTCTTACTGCAAGTCTACTGAGTATAAAACCCCCCAAATTCTTAGAGGAGAAGGAAATGCCCGGAATAGGTTTGAGCTTGGGAATCATGGCGCATTCTTGGAGAATGTGGGAGAGGTCAGAGAAATACAAAGGAGCAACTGTCTCAAATCTTAAAAGTGGGACAGAAAATGGGGCTTGAGAAATATAGAGTCAGTGCCCTATATCACTGTATCACTGTATCACTGTCATCCCGCTGTTCATCAGTTTGCTTGAGTGGGCGCCAGTAACGTCTTCATTTGTCCCTGTCGTATGCTAGTGTAGCCTAACGTTGTCTGCTCTCTCCAGGAATAAGAAGAGCACGCTGTTGTTACTGTTTTGAGCATATCAACTATGTCATGGGTAGCTTGCCAGGTTCTGCCATGCGGGGGAATAAATAAATAAATAAATAGATAGATAGATAGATAAATAGATAAATAAATAAATAAATAAATAAGTCGCACGGCTACAAATGCGGTTGTGTGCTCCAGGAAAAATAGACACCTGTGTTTTCTGAATAGTCAGATTCAATGTTTAGAGTGTGATAGATAGGCCACGCCTGAATTATATTAAGAAACAAACAGGAGGGGCTGGAGTGATAGCACAGCAAGTAAGGTGTTTGCCTTGCACTCGGCCAACCGGGTTCGATTCCCAGCATCCCATATGGTCCCTTGAGCACCGCCAGGAGTGTTTCCTGAGTGCAGCGCCAGGAGTAACATCTGTGCATCGCCAGGTGTGACCCAAAAAGTAAAAAACAAAACAAAAACAAAATACAAACAAACAACCATTTATAAATAGTAGACAAAAAGATGTCTACTGGGTACACAATGTAATAAATCAGGTATGTTTCTCTTAGAGAATAGCAAGTCCCTCTAAAGGGCCATTGCACATATCCTAGGACATTTTAGAAGGTCACTAAAACTCATGGAAAGCGCAAAGCTGCAGAATTTGGGTACAACTTCTTATGTGGATAAGGATATTTAGGAGAGGCACTATCCTTGGGCTTTTCTAGGGAGCAGGATATTTCCCTTGTGTGGATCTTCCTGAGATGTACAAAGGGAACGAGAAATACTACTAAGTGGATTCTGGACTCTTTCCTGTGTGTCCAATGGTTAATTTTAAGAAGCCCTGAGTTTCAACACCCCAGTATTCAAGCAAATTTCACTTATTTACCATAGGTTATTATAAGATAATATGCCTGAAAACAGTTTAAGAAAAATTTTCTGAGGGGCTGGAGAGATAGCACAGCGGGTAGGGCATTTGCCTTGTATGCGGCCGACCCGGGTTCGATTCCCAGCATCCCATATGGTCCCCTGAGCACCACCAGGGGTAATTCCTGAGAGCAGAGCCAGGAGTAACCCCTGAGCATCGCCAGATGTGACCCAAAAAGCAAAAAAAAGAAAGAAAAATTTTCTGACCTAGCAATACCCATACCTAGCTATCTTGTCACTGAAATTATGAGACAAGGCTTTTGTGCTTTTGTTTGGGGTTTGTTTTTTGCCTCTCAAGTGGTTCCCCAGAGGCTGGGGGTGCGGTAGTGCAACGCCGGGCTTACCTGGAGCCACTGTGACAGTGCTTGGGGCTTCCCAAGCTACACTCTGAGGGGCTCAGAGGCTTCCAGAGCCACATTCTGGGAATACTCAGGGAACCATCATGCTTGGGATCCAACTGGGGTCAGCTGCATACAAGGCATCCACCTTAACCCCTGCAGCATCTCTCTAATCCCCCAGGGAAGAATTTTTAATAATGAAGAGTCCTTGATTCCACTCAATAGTCAGTATCTCTGGGGTGGAAACCTGGAAATGCCAGAAGTTTTACATGCCCTAAGTGATTACAGACAGTACCAGACCAAACAATCTATTATGACACAAAATGGTTTCATCAAGCTGACCCTGTGAACAAAATCAAAGATGTTGTATAGACAGCAAAAATGTCATTTAAAAAAAGAGAGAGCGCAGAGTTCTTTAATATAGAAAATCAGCATCTCTAAATGCTTTCAGGTTCCACTTCAAAGGGTGTTTAAACATATCGCAAGTATAAATAAATGTACAAACACGAGCAGGACGCTAGTGTCCAGGCAAGGCACACAGCCCTCCGTGGGCCTCTTCTGGCTCTTTGGTTGGCCCTGCCAGGAATGCCTTCCCACCTCCTAACCTAAGGTCTACTTTTCTTTCTAAGCTTAGCTCCGAGTCCGCCTTCTCCACTCAACCTCTCCCATCTGTCCAACCCACAGTGACCATTCCCTCCTCGAACTCCAGTGTCACTTTCCACCTACAACCTCCACGTGGCACAGAGCACATCACCTGCTTTGTTCTTTTCTGATAGTCTCCCAGAGCCTGGGTCAGGCATTATGTTCAGGGCTTATTATGCATCTCTTACCTAGAACTTACCACCCTAGGAAGGGCTACTCTTAAGTGCCTCAGTCTTATGTTTAGTGAATTAGTTCAGAATGACTCAAGTAAAAGTCTATCCTAGGTGATTTGGTGTCTGTCCTTCATGACGTACCAACAAATACAAGATTTGCCCCCAGATCTGACCCCTCCCCATGTAAATTCTTGAGCATTGTGTTTACTTTGGCAGTTTTCAGTAAACACATCCTATATTTTAAGGTTGTCATAAGTTCCCAAGTCTATGAGTTCAAATCTGTCTGTTTTTGCACAACTGAATGGAGTCCCACACTCAATAGCAGTAGCAGTGGAAATAAGTAAGTTTGAAAAATTTACTAAGAGCTGACGAGGTGCTCAACTGACAGCACTAGCTATAGTATCTGCTGATGTGAATAGGGCACAATGTTGTTCTTGAAATATCCATAGGCATGGAACCTGAACGAGATGGCTCTGATGCTGTTGAAGGTGTCTGACGGACTGACACTCAGATGCACTGGATCAAGAATTTCACAAATGCCATTCTTGTACAAGCCAAAGAAACATACCAAAATGAAAAGACATCCTACTTACGAAAAGTTTTAAAAGAAAAAAAGCACCATTCACAGACACAGACTGGTGGGTAGACGGGAAATAGGGTGAGGGAACACTGGTAGTAGTAGGATGTGGTCACCGGGAAGGTATCTGTGTTGAAATATTGTATACCAAAAACCCAATCATGGATAACTTTGTAATTCATAGTACCTAAACAGAACTGAATTTTTAAAAGACATTCTATTAAAAGGAAGAAGATTTTGCACAGCATATATCCCCAAAGTATTAATATACAAAATATATATACAAAGAACCATAAAATTCATGATAAAAGAACCAAACCTGGTTTAGAAATGGACAGAAAATCTGAACAGACACTTCTCCAAGGGAATCATACAAAGGCAAAGAGGCATGTGAAATGGCATTCATCATCTCTTATTAATAGAGAAAATTCAATTTAAAAAATCAATAAAGATATTATTCCATCCCTGTGAGAATGATTATTTACCCCCCCGAAACAAAAATCAGTAAGAGTTGGAGAGAATGTGGAGAGAAGAGGAAGAAACACTTATATACTGATGGTGGGAATGTACATTGGTGTAATCATGGAAAGAAGTATGAGATAGCTCAAAATTTAAACTAGAAATCACATATCAGACAATTATTCCACTTTGGAGTATAAATAAAAATTTGGGAGGAGGTATAAATACAAAAACTTTTAAATAACACTAATTTGGAGAGATATATGAACTCCTCTTCTAGTAAATATTATTTATAATAGCCAATGACTAGAGAAAACCTAAGTTCTTATTTATTCATGAATGAATAAAGTGGTACAAGAGAATATAATTAAGCTATAAAATGATTAAATTGTTCCGTTTACATGAATAGACCTAAAGAGTAGGTCTAGTTTAAATAAGTCAAAGACAAATACCACGTTTCATTCATATTTGTAATATAGAGAAAAGAAAAAGATGAACTATAATACAAAAAGTAACTTTGGGACTATATGACTAGTGGTTACTTTAATAGAAATGAGAAGGAAGGTGGATAAATTAAGACAAAAGGTACACATTTAGGGTAAAAACAGAATTGCACATTTAGCAATAGACTTAATCTAATATATACATATGTTGATTTCCAATGATGCTTACCTGAAACTTACATAATGCAATGTTATTTCAATTAAAAAATCACACGCAAATAACAAGGGGCAAATTTAGGGTGAAAGCAGCATGAAATATTTAGCAATGGACTTAAAATAATATATAAATATTTTTATCTTCAATGATCCATACCTGAAACTTATATAATACAATATTATTTTAATTCAAAACATCTTATACAAATAACATGGTAATTGCTGATAAATGGTGGTTGTTAGTGTTATATATCAAATGTTGTAAAGGTCAAAAAAAAACAAAGAAAGGAGAAATAGTGTGTTACATTTGAAGAATTCCAATAGTTGAAGACAATTTCAGTCCAGATAGGTAACTGAGGAAGGAGACAAAGCTCAAGAGATGAACATGAATTAGACTTGCAAAGGTCCTGTAGGCAATACTCAGGAGATTGAATTTATTATATAGATCATACCTCATAAATCTTTACCAACCCAGAGTTTATGGAGATAGTTAAGCCAAATGCCCTCAGGTATAAATTGTATGTACTGAATTCTCTTTTCTTCCAAACATCTAAAATAGTATGAGTCATATACAATCCTCATGAGGATTAAGAAACTTTTCTTATATTCCATGTTCATAAAAGAATCCTATTGAGATAGTCCAGATCAGAGGTTTACAACACTCAGTTGCAACTTATTAGTGGGCTGTGAAATCAACTTAAGGAGCTGCAACTAGAAATTTTCTGAAAAATAAAAGAACAAAAAACATCAGAGTGCATCAAGCATAGTAAAATATATTTCACAAAACTTGGTTCAGTTACATACAAAAATATGTATAAAATATGTATAAACTGACCCCTGATATAGAACATATACTATTTCATATTATAGGGTTCCAGCTTAAGAAAACTTTATGTACACTATAAAGTGTTTTGGCACTAGAGAGATAGTCAGTGGGTAGGGCACTGGCCTAGTACATAATCAGCCCAGGCTCGATTCCCGGTATCGCCTTTGGTCCACTGAGCCCAACTCCAAGGGCAGGGCCAGAAGAAAGCTCTGAGCACCCCAAAGTTTTGAGCACCTGTGGCTCAAAAACAAAATAAAAATAGATACAAGCCAAAAGTAGACTATAGATCAAACACAATGGCCACTCAATGCCTCTAATGCAACCAACAACAGCCAAAAGGAAAGAGAGAACAAAAGGGAATGCCCTGCCGTGGGGGGTGGGGGGGTGGGGGAGGAATGGAGTGGGGGTCCTGGGAGGGATACTGGGATCATTGGTGGTGGAGAATGGGCACTGGTCATACAATGATCAAGTACCCATCCCTTCACCAGTGAGTACCCATCCCTCCACCAGTGCCCATTCTCCACCACCAATGATCCCAGCATCCCTCCCAGGACCCCCACTCCATTCCCCCCTCCCCCCCCCCCCCCCCGCCGTGGCAGGGCATTCCCTTTTTTTCTCTCTTTCCTTTTGGCTGTTGTCATTTGCATTAGAGGCGTTGAGTGGCCATTGTGTTTGATCTATAGTCTACTTTTGGCTTGCATCTATTTTGCAAGCACAAAAGTTTGTAAATCTGTAACTGTACCCCACGGTGATTCACTAATAAAAAGTTAAAAAAAATAGACTGTTCTTTAGATAACATTTTTTAATTTAATTTTTAAAATTTTATTTATTTTTTAATTAGTGAGTCAGTGAGGGTACAGTTACAGATTTATACATTTTCGTGCTCATGTTTCCCTCATACAAAGTTCGAGAACCCATCCCTTCACCAGTGCCCATTCTCCACCACAAATAAACCCAGCATCACTCCCATCCCCCCAATCCCATCTCCCCCACCTCACCCTGCCACTGTGGCAGGGTATTCCCTTTTGTTCTCTCTCTCTCTCTCTCTCTCTCTCTCTCTCTCTCTCTCTCATTAGGTGTTGTGGTTTGCAATAAAGGTGTTGAGTGGCCAATCTAGTCTACATTCAGCACGCATCACCCTTCCCCCACGTGGCCTCCAACCACATTTTACTTGGTGTTCCCTTCTCTTAGATAACATTTTTTAAACAGTATAAGAACACTCCTAAAAGGAATTTTCTTGTTAAGTTTCAGAATTAGAACATCTCTGACTTAAGAAGCCAGGAGTGATCCCAGAACACAGAGCCAGGAGTAAGGCTGACCACTGCCAGTGTAGCTCTAAACCCGGCTCCTTGCAGTCAGATTTTTTTACCTCACCATTCTACCAAATTGATAAATATCTAGTGTGGGTATCTCCAGTTTTAATCAGATCCCTGTAGAATGCTTCTGTACAGCAAGTGTGAGACCACCTGGTCTAGACAGGTGCAAACTGTCTATAGTTAAAAAGTGGAGGTCGTGAAGATACAGACATGTAGATGGGTTGGAGGCCCAGTAGGAGGCAAAAGAAACTTCATGAAGAACTGGATCCGTAGGGGAGGTCAAGGAATGAACCCAGAATGACTAATATAGAGTCACCAAGCAAGGGAATATTTACAACCAAGTGGGAAAGACGAAAGAGAAGAGATTTAAAAGGGAGAGAGTGATTCTGGTTTGTTTTTGGCTTTGGTTTTTGGACCACACCTGGTGGTACTCTTAATTCCTACTTGAGGTGCTTAGAGGATGATATGGGGTGCCGTGGATCAAACCTGGGTGAGTTTCATGCATGGCATGTGGTCTGCTCCCTGTCCTTATAGCTCCATTCCCAACAGTGATTGGTTTAGGCACTGTGGTCTCATAGCTCTGTGGCTCCTCTCAGCAGAGACATGTCAGACAGAAGCCAGAAATGATGCTAAGAACTCTTGAGATCTCCAAAATGAAATATTAACTTGGGAGACATAAGCCTTAAGCCAGAAATGAAGCCATATGTCTTCTGTTAATAAATATTTGCTAAGCAATCACCTACCATGTGCTGGCTCCCAAGAGTGAATGTCTTCATGACAAGTGTGTTTGTATAATACTTTTTAAAATCTCCTTCCATTGCCAAGTGACAGAAGTTATATTGATAAGAAAGTTAGTTTTTATTTTAATCATATTCTATGTTCTTTCAGTACCTGTTTAAGAGATTCACTACAGTCCAATTAGGTTGTAAGTGGAGTTTCCCTCTAGTAATTAAGTAAGTGAGCTTCAGAGCTGTACTCAAAAAGTCTTATCATGAGTTCAATGTTAATTTTAAAGTACAGTGAATTACATATGAGAAAATTCAATTACAGTACTGAAATGATTTTAATGACTACAATTTAGGGTAATCAGAAACCTTAAATTAAGGAATGGCTAACACTTTGGAGGATAAATTAGAAATAAAAATATTTGTGACAAATGGATTAAAGCTCTTTCAATGTCCCTAGTAGATATATGCTTAATTTATAACAGCACTTCCTGCTTATTTCTGCATTTTCAAAAATATTTCAAACAGTACTCCTGTTAAGAACTCATTTTTCCCAGTCCATTCTGAAAAAAATGGCCCCTTTCTGGGAAACATTTCAGAGAATTCAGCATTTGAATGAAAAAGACCTTCAACCAAGAATACTCTACCCAACTAGGTAGAAAGGAGTTTAAAGGAGTGATGAAGAATTTTCATAAGAACAATAAATAAAGGAATTCATCTCCACTAAAGGATACTTTGTACAGAAAGAAAAGAAGCCCCTCATGGAAGCAGAAAGACACCCAAAACATACAATGTGGGGTAGGAGAAGAGTAATAATGGACAATTTTAGAAAAATCTCAAGAGGAAGTTGCTTTTCATTTAAGATAGGATATAAGCTTAGAACCCTAGAGGTAAACCTCATGGTAACCTCATAACAAAAATAGAAGAAAAAGATAGTTTTGCCTTCTTGGGGTTTTGGTGACTGACAGGATGTACAAAAGAGTGAGACTTCAGGTTGCGTAAAACCTGTTCTTCAGGATATTTTCAGGACTTTTTAACTCCATCTAGTTAGATTTGTAGCCATTTTCCCCTTCTGTTTAAAAATTCACACATACAATTAAAAAATCCTGATATAAATAAAGCATCCGTAACAATACAAGCAATCACTCACACAAAACAGTCTCATGCTGGCACGTGGAACACTCATTTTATCAAACAAGAGGATATATTTTAAACATGTTAAGTCTGTGATTCTTTGTTTTTAGTCCAGGAAAAAGTAGTAGGGCACAAGCAATAATGTTAACCTAGTAAGCCACAAGACTGTCTGATTTACTAAAATAGAAAATTATAACTCTACATAAAAATCAGGTTGCAAACCCCATCCTAGGGAAGCCCTCTTCTTATTTAAAAAGAAAGTTTTAAAAGTAACATTTAGTCAAAATTGGTTAAAGTTATTAAAATGTGTAACTTATACATTATTATAATAGTTAAAGAAAATGTTCTTGTAATGGTGAAAATATGTTAAAATTCAAGTATAACACTTTCAGCTGTGGTCTACAGCCAAATTCATAATCATTTACTCACAGTGTTTTAGAAGTCCAATAATTCAGAAAAAACATCCTCACATATACGAAGGAAATGAAAATATATACCTTCTGTAAACCTGATTTATTTTTGCTGCTGAAGAAAAAAATTAAGACCCTTCAAATAGATGATGAACAGTTAAGCAGTCCACAAATGATTCATTTCACACTACTGTCATGACTGATGGATCTTTTGACTTTAACAACTAGTTTTAGACACTAGTTTCAAATTTGCAGCCAGCATTGGAAAATTTAAAATCTTCGTGCCAAGAGTTATAAGATAAAATTTAAAGAGAAGCATACCAGCTAGAGCCGCAGCCCAGATTTAATTCCAGTGTTTAACTCTGGGTAACAGCTGGAAGCCATAAACTGCAAAAAAAGTAGGAAAATATAAGTAGGAAAACACCATTTTCACCTCCAGATTCCTCTGTAAGCATCAATATATGGACCATCAATACTTCACACAGTGCCTATTATATCAAAGACACTCTAGCATCTAAGGAAAGGTGGAAGGTCAGATGCATATATTGGCATGTAGTAGCTATATACCTGGTATAATCTTTATAAATAATTCACATATAACCTGGATATATGTGAAACTCTTCCTGTGGGAGTCACTCCTTGGGATTAGGAAGGTTCCACCATTGCACCTTATCTAGACATGTTAGTATATAAAGCTAAAGGTAATATTTTATCACATGAATTTTCATTAGCACAGATAGGGTTCCAGTGGAATGTAAAAGGAATCTTTAGTGGCACTGATAAACTTGAAAAGAATTATTTCTTAGGCCATGACACAGGGAAGTTGCTTTGAATAGAGACAAGATTTTGTACACTCAGGTGGCATGACATTTTATTCTGAGCTCAGAAGGAAGAGTCAGGACAAAGTAGAAGTTAGGGGACTTGCCTTAGGGAGAGGTGGGTCTCGGAGAAATAACTGTGACTAGCTCAGGAATCACAAAGATCTGACCACCCTAGCCACCACCTACATTCTATTGTTGCTTTTGAACTCACATGCAACTGAAAATCCTTCAGAGCATAATTCTCTAAGCACTTTCTAGAAACAGTTGCATTTTTTCTTTGAGATGAAATCTCCAGTTTCATTAAGAAGAAGACAGGCTTGGAACCAAGCAGACCCTGAGCAGATTAATTCTTTAATTAATCATGGGCAAAAGGGATGACCTCCCTGGTTTTTACAGAGTGACCAGGATGAGATTGAATGACAGGATATTTTTGTGAGAGCTTTAATGATAATTTAAGCTGTGAGAGCCCAACACAGATAACAAAGGCAGAAAAAAGGTAGTTCTAAAATTCCAGGTAGAGGAATATTAGACTAGACTGACATCCTCAGGAAAGATCCCTTTTGTATTGCACTCAGTTTTTAGGGTACCCAGTGCTTAGCCAAGAACCACACACAGAGCCATTAATTAGCAATTTTAAATGAAGAAGAGATCTTGATTTGACTAATAAATACTGTACTTGTTTAATAGCAACTAATTAATATTTGCTAATAAATACTGATTAGCAGATGTTTTAAACTTAATTTAATTTTGTTTTGTTTAGGGACCACACCTGTGGTGCTCAGGGCTTACTTCTGGCTCTGGTCCAGGGCACTGCTGGTGGGGATCAGGGGACCATATGTGGTGCCAGGGACCCAACAAAGAATTGGCTGAGTGTAAGGCACGGATCTTACCTGCTCACTATCTCTCCAGCCCCAATGGGTGCTTTTAAAAATGTCATTATACTGAGACTTAATCCTGAAAGCTTTGTAACTTTCCACATGGTGATTCAATAAAAAAAAAAAGTCATTACGTTTCTCTGCTCCCAGTTTCCCCATCTACAAATTAATAAGGTTGGACTAGAACTGCAACCAAACTCCTTTGGCTTTTCTCTGGACTTCTTTAGTCATAACAAATGTATAATCTAAATAACTGAATAAAACGGCAAAAAAAATGGATGCTCTTTATGAAACAGAAGGAGGGAGGGAGGGAGGGATGAGGAGGAGGAGGAGAAGGAGGAAGGGAAAGAGAGGGTGAGGAGAGAGATATGCAAGTCACATGAGTCCAGCAGAAATCAGTATTTGGAGATGAGGCATCCAGAATGCTCTTAAAATTTTAAAATTTTACTTCTATACAGTGAACATTCGTTTAGTGACAGGCACTGTGCTACTAATTATTAAAGCAGACAGAGGAGTAAACGCTGACCATGTAGGGTGCACACACACATAGGATGCTGTCTGGGCACACGACAGAGTTTCTGTCATTTATACTGCCACCACAGACTGAGTTTTCAAAGGGATATAGATGTAAAGAATAACTATTGTGGTGCAGTTATTATCATGATGCTTTCAATATAAACAATACTTTTGAAATACTGAAATTATACTTTGAAATTATTGAAATCACTTAATATTAAAACTATACTAATAAGCTATTGAAAAGGGTAATATTGATTATATTGATTACAAAAAACAGTAATAATAGCTACAACTGTTATTGATAACAGAAGACTAAGTTGTTTTATAATATATAAAACCCAACATGTACCAAAGAATAACCTTCAGATAACCCAGGGCACCAAGGGAAGCAAAGTGAGGAAGATTCAAGGTTTACAGTTACGGACTGATTCAAATCCATCAGTCTGCTATATCCTATTCAGTCTTTCCCCACATTAATCTTCTTTCCTAATTGCAAGATCGTCAGTCCCTCAAGACCCACTAGGATTGATCCCTGGGTGTAAACCCTGAGTGTAAATCCTGAGCACAGTTGGATGTGGCCCCTAAATAAATAAAAGATCCAATAACTTTGGTACAACAAATGTTCATATTTAATTTTGAGTTTCAAAGGACAAGATTACAAAATGCCATCATTATAAAATGATCCCATTATGTGTAACAATAAATTATTAATGTATAATAATAAATATAAGGTAACCAAGCACCTGTGTATATTCATCTATACACTTTGAAGAAATCTCAAGGAAGTGTTTATATATCCTAGCAAATATTATTTTTAGGCATTAGGATTCAGGTGACTTACTTTCTTCCTTACAGTTTAGTTGTTGTCTTAATTTTAGGTCATCAGATACATATGTATTTTTTAAGAATAAACTTGTACAAAAGCTATGTCTGTTAAATTTTGGGAACAAATACATCTGCATGCATTAGATTTCTACTACAATCAAATGCTATAAGACTGATTGACCTCACTGAGAAATAAGAAGGCTAAGTCTGTCTCTCTCCCAATCTCCTAACTCCATTTTATCCCAATTCACTCAGAGGTAGTTTATCAAATACAAAAATACAAAACAAGACTATGAAAGAGAGTTTAATAGTAAAACCAAGCTGTAGATCTTGAATGGAACCCCCCAAATCAAGTTTTTAAAAAATATGCAGTCTGTTATTATTGTATTAGTTTAAAAATATTTTTTATTGTTCAAAAGTTCCAAAAAAGCACAAAGGTAAAAAATAAATATGTGTTTTACTGTGTACTGAGTGCACAGTAAAAAGGTCCTTACTTGATTACATTCCCCTCCCTCAAGGGCATAACTGACTGATTTTATTTGAAAACAGAAGCCTGGGAGAGAAAAACCACCTTCAATGACTCATTATGGGAGTAGAACTTGCCAGATTCCTTTATTTATTTACTACTAGAAAATCAGAATCCATGTAAGTACAGCATTCAGATAACTGAAACTTATAATCTTGTAAATAGAAGCCATTCCTCCCTCATGATGTGGACTTGCAGACCACACCTCTACCTTTGCTTTGGAACTATGTCATCATCACAAGTTCTGTCTATCCCCAGAATGTGTGGTACCAACTGACAGGTGTCATCCACTGTCCCCTCTTGATAGGGGTCATTTCCTTTATAAAATAATCTTATCTAACTAGTGACCCTTCCAAATTAAACAGCACTCATTTGATTTCATTGTACAAATTTCAGATGTAGATATTCTATATTTGGAATATCCAGGGGAAAAAACTTGGTTAAATTTAATTTACTCTGTAAATTCAGTTAGGCCAAGAGCACAGAAAGGGCAAAAATGAAGCTGCATTCACCTTGGAGTTCCCATACCTGATAAGGGCTGGATTTTTGGTAGGTAAGGAAGCAGGAAAGGAAAATTTGGATGTTTTAAACAAAACACTAAACTCATATGAAATATATCCTCAGTGGATTTTTTGCTTCGACTCATTCCCATGGATTGGTTTCCTACATAACATTTCTCAAGCAATCAAAAATGATGCTGTTCTGGTGACTGGTTAAAGAAATTTTGGTCTATTTATATAATGGAATACTATGCAGCTATTAGAAAAGATTAAGTCATGAAATTTTCATATAGGTGGATCAACATGGAAAGTATCATGTTAAGTGAAATGAGTCAGAAAGAGAGGGACAGACATAGAAATATTGCACTCGTTTGTGGAATATAAAGTAACAGAATGGGAGACTAACACCCAAGAATAGTGGAGATAAGTACCAGGAGGAGTACTCCACAGCTTATAAGCCAGCCTCACATGCTGGGGGAAAAGGCAGCTCAGATAGAGAAGGAACTACCAAGTAAAGGGTGCTAGGAGGGCCCGCTAGAGATAGGAGATGCGGGCTGAAAGTAGACTATAGACGGAACATGACGGCCACTTAATACCTCTATTGCAAACCACAACACCCAAAAGGAGAGAGAGAGCAAAAGGGAATGCCCTGCCACAGAGGCGGGGTGGGAATGGGGGTAGTGGGAGGGATGCTGGGACCATTGGTGGTGGAAGGGATGCTGGGACCATTGGTGGTGGAAAATGGGCACTGGTGGAGGGATGGGTACTCAATCATTATATGACTGAAACGCAAGCATGAAAGGTTGTAAGTTTGGAACTGTATCTCATGGTGATTCACTAGTAAAAAATTTTTTTAAAAAAGAAAAGAAAATATAAATGGGTTTTAAGAATTATCAAAAAAAATAATGATGATGCTGATATGTGCCAGCTAAGGTACAAGCAAGGCTGAAGCACCAGGAGAGAGCACAGTAGCAATTAAGTCAATAGTTCAATCGTGTTTCAAACTTTGCAAATTGGGTTGTTAAAATTCAAAATATACTTTGTTGAGAACACAGTTGATCTACATGGCTTACAAATTACTAACAAAAGTCTGTTTCACCCATATATGTTGATACTTCATTGGCAGTTCTGAACTTGGAGAAATTTGATTTTCAGTGATAGTTTTTTATGATTTGTTCTTGACTCATGTTAATATTTGAGGCACTTCACCTCTGAGCCATGTCCTCAGCCCTAGTCCTGGCTAATATTTGAAAGAACTTCCACTGATCTCCTCCCAAGCTACGTCTTACATTTTAGGTCATGAGATACATATTAAGACTTAAGGCCCTGCCATTTCTCTTGAGATGTTAGAGGTCTATCTGTATTTCTTCTATTGTTTCTTTAAGGCTCTTCAGACTGTTCCCAATTCATATAGATTTCATACCTTTGAATTTGAAAACAAACTAAATCTAAGCATGGATGTGTGTGGCTTAAGAGTCTGGAGCAAATACTCCTGTATGTAGGAGCCCTGAGTTTGATCTCTGGCATCACATGGTCCCCTTAGCACTGCTAGCATGGATTTTGAATCAACTAACTAAAAGACACAAAATCTTAAAACATATGAGATTACTCTACCTACCCCAAATAATACTATATATATGCACTTACACACATTCTTTAAATACATACACTTGCTTTATGTTACATATATTTAATTTAGAGTTGATTTAGCTCTAGCACAGGTTAAAATTTTTCCTTTAGAGAAAAATGGACTATTTCAGGTTCTTACAAAGAAAAACTATTTTGGGGAGGTGGGCAGGGTACACCTGACAGTGTTCAGGGTTAACTTCTGGCTCTGCATTCAGGGGTCATTCCTGGTGGGTTTCAGAGGACCATACAGGGTGCTGGGGTTCGAACCCAAGTCGGCCACATGCGGGCCTACTCACTATACTATCTCTCTGGCCACCACACAGCTCCCTTTTAAAATATTATCCCTACAGAAAAATTAGATTGTACTTTGTTTCCTGGAAAGAAAATAGTTTAAATAGAAGGGCTGCCTGTGCGAATGTTCTATACTCCTAATGATTCCATCCCCCTCTGGGGAAGGATGCCCATAGTTCCAATGCGTGCTGCAACATGAACATTCCTCTTCTCCACATACGAATATGGGTACTAAAGGCTAATGCTTTTCCTTTCTTACTTCTGCCCATAAATATCAACATATTTGTCAAACTGTTATAAATGCTAGTAAAACAAGATGGCTTAATAGGTCCTTTCTGCCCTCAAAGTGTTCGTATTCTAGGGCCCAGAGTGATATTACAGCAGGCAGGGTGATTGCCTTGCATACTACCAATTGGGATTTGATCCCCAGAATCCTATATGGTCCCCAGAGCACTGCCAGTAATGATTCCTGAATGCAGAGCCAGGAGTAACCCTTAAGCATCACTGGGTGTGCCCACCCCACATCAAAAAAAAAAAGGGGGGGGAAGGGAGTACATACACAAAAATCACTTTGAAAAGACAGCATCAAATAAATAGTACAAGAGAATAATGCAGGCACTCAGAGAACAAATATCCATGGAGTAGATGACAGGAGACCTAATGGGGAAGATAGGGTTTGAGGGTGAGGGAAGAAAACCAGAAAGAAATATTAGGGAGAAAAAAAAAAACCTTCATCTTTGTCTAAAGACTCAGTGACCAATTAGTAAACAAATAAACACACAAATAATACAAACACTTTTGTGATCAAACAACATATATTGTGGTGTAATAATACCAAGCTGAGGAGTGGGGATTCTAAAATCTATCTATCCTTTGACTCTGTGGAAAAGTGCATGCATTGTACTCATGAGAGGTGGGTGTGACGCTCAGCGTCCCAAACAAAACAAAACAAGACAAAAATAGCAAATTGGGACAAAATTTTATCCAAAGGTACTGTAAACCAATGTTAACCCAGGCACCTGGGAAGCTAAGAGAGAAGCTACCCTCTTCTGATTTGGGGAATAGTAAGCAATCTAGAACAAAGCTGTCAGAGCACTTTTTAACACCCATGTCTTTACATGCTTGTATTCATTAGATGCATTTAAGCCACAATGCATCAGGGTTTGACAGAATCCTCTGCTTAAAAACTGAGTTTTACTATCCTAGTAATCAAAGGAGATGAGTAAGTCAAAATGCTGTAACAAATAATGGCAAACTCTTCGCTGACAAAATAGAAACATTTAAATACAATAAGTAAATGCTGAGGCTTTGACATTCAACAGAGATGGTCTTTGAGTGAAAGACAACCTCATCACAGTTCAGGTAGTGGACAAGTCAAACACCCTAAGTTCAAAAGAGGGCAAATTAAAAGTCTGTGCTTCTATTTCAAACGAACTGCAGCGGCAGAGTGATGGTGAGGCTTACAGAAAAAGCTCCTCTTCTCCCTGAGTTTGACTTATTATTCATAGAAAGCACAGTAAAACCTCTCTCAACACTTTCCTGAAGCAAATGTGTTTATTCTTGCGCACAAGGACTAACCAATATAATGATATGCATAAATCAAGGATTTACTGTTAGGTAAACTTGGCTAATTAAAGTCCTGAAGCCATGAGTTCTCACTGTAAGACAGTAAAATCTCCCCCTTGGGACTGGTGGATATGAGAAAACAATGGCGGGTCAGCACAGGGTCACTGTCACCATCCCGAAGTCTAGTTCTTTCTCCAGAGAAGGTCTTTCTCTGATCTGGTGCTTGGGAAACCCCCTACCACAGCACTGGTTAGAGGGGCAATAAGTCATATAATAGCAAATGGCACCAAATTAATAACTATTTATGTGTTTTCTAATGACCTCATTCTATAGATGAGAAGACTGAGGGTTTAGCAAATTTATTAACAAATCATGCAAATATGATTCATTTATCTAGAAAATTAAAATATATTCTAAAATCTATTCTTTGAAAAAAATAGTTTAAATATTGTCATAGAAGGAAAAACATATCGTCACTTATCATTTGATATGAACACAACACTTCAGGTATTAAAAGATAGAACATTCCTGTGTGGAATCCATACAGAAGTCATATGCATTTTGATACAGGTTCTGAGCCTATTTGGGTCCAGTTATGAAAACTTGGGTCCTTTTACAATCTAGGATAAAGCCGAGATGACATCTACTGGTGGAGACGATAGAGGATACAGAAGCTTATGCAGGAGTTTCCCATAAGGAATGGCAAGAAATTTTGAATGCTAAAAATTCTGCGCCAATGTCAATATTACCAATGGGTCCATAACTGAAACTTGCATTGTTTACTATCTTTTGCTGTACACAATAACATTTCATTACCTCTTTTCTAACAATTCTGGATGTGCGGTCTCATATCTAAGTTGCATGTCCTCAATCACAGGGAACAGTATCATTGTCCATCTGGACATCCAGGTTACAAATTTGGGTGTCATCCTTGGCTTTTCTTTCTCTCACTCTCTTAAGGAAAGAATTATCAAAGACTATAAATTTTACATCGTTAATATCTCTAAGATCCAGAGACTATAAAACAAAGCTCCTAGAAGAAAGCAAAGCAGAGTTTCCTGCCCCCATGCCTGGCTGTCTTCATGGGGC
This sequence comes from Sorex araneus, assembly GCF_027595985.1. NCBI lineage: Eukaryota > Metazoa > Chordata > Mammalia > Eulipotyphla > Soricidae > Sorex > Sorex araneus. Next base: position 73,196,091 of record NC_073306.1, read on the forward strand.
CCCCGGGAAATGGTCGGGCTGTGTTTCCCTCCCTGACCTGAACAGAGCCCCAGCAGCTGAGGACCTCCAGAACTCAGCCACAGCTATGCTCAAGACCACTCTCCACAAGCTCAGATGAGCCTCACGCACAAAGGAACGGGCAGAGGAACCCAGGTGTGTGGACCCGGGGCTGAGATCTCCAAGCCTGCTCGGATCAGGACTGGGCCTCCTCCACCCAGATCCTCCATTTTCCAATAGCTTGGCAGCCACACCCACAAACTGCCCCTGACGCTGTGTAATCCCATTAATGGCCAAGATTCAGAGACTATGAAACAAAGCTCCCAGAAGTGTGGGGCCACATTCACAGCCGTGCAACCTCTTATTGTCTAGTTCTCCCTCTCAGAGAACCCAGGAAGCTACCGAGAGTATCCTGCCCGCACAGCAGAGACTGGCAAGCTCCCCGTGGCATATTTGATATGCCAAAAACAGTAACAATGATGGGCCTCATTCCCCTGACCCTGAGAGAGCCTCCAATGCAGCACCATTGGCAAGGATGAGTAAAGAGAGGCTGCTAAAATCTCAGGGCTAGGACGAATAAAGATGTTACTGGCACCTGCTCAAGAAAATCGATAAACAATGGGATGACAGTGATACAGTGAAAATATCTCTAATTCATTCATTATTTTATAACTATCCTATATATCTTTTACATTAGTTCACTTTCATATCTAGCCCAGTTTAATTCAGTTGCCTTCCAAATGGCCTTTCTGTCTCCAGTCTTATCTGCTCTGAAACATTTTCCAGAGTGTGATCAATGATCTTCACATAAGAAAAATCTAATGAAGCAACCTCTTTCCTTGAGTATTTTAGGACAAAGACCCAAAATCCATACATAACAGGCAAGTCCTTCATGACTTCATCATCCCTGTTGATCTGTTATCTCCTTTCTATTTGACTCCTTCTTTCTGTCTTCTGTGTTATTTTGCAGTACCTTGAACTAGTTATGCTGTTATTCTGGGCTTCAGTCACCAAACCCTTATGTCAACTTTTTGACATGTTCTCCTCTTATCAAAAAGTTGTATGATCTCTCAAGGTGAGATGATATGTCTTTCCAAGTCCCTACATAAATACCCATGTTTATCATAAAATGTAAAAGATCTGTTTTCCAAATTTTATGTACCCCAGAATGTAAGTACTAAAGGAAAAAGAGACTTGTGATTTTTGGTAGTCTTCAAATTAAACTCAATGTTTTCTGACAATATGTCCCAACATGGTAAAGGATTTAGGAGTACATTATAGAAAGAAATGTTTGAATTCAAATATCTGCTCTTAATAACTGTGGAACTATGAACAGGTTATTTAGCTTCTCTGTCTAAAATGGGGATAATGAAAATAATACATACTTCATAGAAGAATTGAATAACTTAATATCTGAAAAGTGTTTTGATGAGTTCCTGGCACTCGTAAGGATGACATAAGTGTTTGCTATTATTAGCATTAGTGTTAATGAAGAAACTAAAAGCACTTATTAAATTGAATGATTATCATTAGCTCAATTTTACAGGTAAGCGCAATAAGCTAAGATAAAAATGACAATCCTTAAGTACAGGCTGGCCTTAGAATTTACTATCGTCACTCAAAGATTTATTACAAAGCATTGACTAAATTAAGGATTCCTTTAAAAGATATCCAATTAGCAGACTTCTGAAACACAGACATCAGTTGAATGAGAAACCTCTTAACCACTCAGAGAGCAAATGAGCCAGAAGTTTCAGGGCATATTACTTAGCTCTGTAAATGTCAGTTTTCTTTACATGATGACCAAATTTATAATAAAGTTATCAGGAAACATTTTCTGGTAGGACAATCTCAGATTTGTGTGAATGACTAGTATGAAAGCAGATCCATTTTAGGAGGAACTTTGCCTGAACAATTTACTCTCTGACAAAGACAAGCCTGTATCTGCCAACCTCAACCAGGAGTTAATTGTGTGTACTCTTAAAAGCAAAGCAGATGTCTTATTAAAACAACTTTGTTTAAGAAAAGATATAACCAAAAGACTGAACTCAGTGCCAGGACTTGGAAAATGATCAAGTCCTGCATCTTTTTTCAGAACTGTGTTTTGCTCAAAAATGATCAGAATGGAGACCCCAGGTACTTAGAGCAGTGGCTGGTTTTCACCAAAGACTGCATAGAGAAATATGGAAATTCTTGTGCAGACTTGACTCTCTCTTGGGCAATCTGAGGTCTTGATAGTTATGTTTGTGTCCCACTTCAATACTGACGGAATTTCTTTGTGAGGAAACAGCAAGTGAACTTTCAGACTAAATGCTCCCCAGACCTTTGATTCTCAATAGTGGGATCAGGCCTTTGGCAATGCTGGGAAGTGAAGATATTCATGAGATTTGTATCTTTTCTTTCTATATCACGGGTTAAAAACAAATTCTCTGGTGAGAGCAATTGTAGAGCAGATAGGGTGTTTGCCTTTCATACAGTTGATGCAGGTTCAATCCCTGGTGTCAAATCTAGTCCCCTGAGCTCCACCAGGAGTAATTTCTGAACGCAGAGCCAGGATAACCCCTAAACATCACTGGGTGTGGCCCCCAAACAAAAACAAACAAAAAAAGAATTCTTGAGAGTTTATTTCCAATTCCTTAGATGGAGATTAAATCCTACTAAAAAATACAGCCTCACCAAAAATCATTATTCACCTGAGCATTTGCAAAGACAATCACTGGTTCTATACTGACCAATAATGTTTGTCTTATAAACTTCACTGCATCACTGTATCACTGTCATTCAATTGCTCATCAATTTGCTCGAGCGGGCACCAGTTTAATGTCTCCATTGTGAAACTTGTTGTTACTGTTTTTGGCATATTGAATACGCCATGGGTAGCTTGCCAGGCTCTGCCGTGTAGGCAAGATACTCTCGGTAGCTTACCGAGCTCTCCGAGAGTGACAGAGGAATCGAATCTAGGTCTGCCGCATCCAAGGTAAACACCATACCCGCTGTGCTATTGCTCCAGCCCTTAAAAACTTAATTTTTAAGAATTTGAAATTTAAAATGGAAAGAAAACTCCATTATAATAAAAAAAATTTGGAAAGTCTTTGAATTTCACTGTAGTGGAGTCTATCCTTTGGGGAGTAGTGGGTGGTGATGTATTTAGTTCCCATGTGATTGCAGAAAATTATCAGTGGGCTCCTTTGTAATTTTCCAAGTTTGACCACTACACTTTCAGGTCATTTCATGTAAGTCTTCATATATGAAGAAGAAAATAGACACAGAGAGCTCAAAGATTATCTTTTCTGTTATAGCTTCTGCTACCTCCACAGTGCTCTCAATTAACGCCCCAGCCCTCTTTCAAATTCTGAGTATGAATCCCTTGTCTCTCTCTCCCTCTCCCTCCTTCTGTCTCTCTCTCATACACACACACATACTCTCTCTCTCTCTCTCTCTCTCTCTCTCTCTCTCTCTCTTTCTCTCATCACGTGTTTACACAGGTGAGGACTATTTGGGCACACCTGAATTCACTTCTGACTAAAAGTGATTCTTTTGAAGTGACTGACCTAGACAGTACCAATGAAAATTCCTTCCATAGATCCCAGCCTCAGTCAGATATGAATGGCATAAAGGTTGACATCTGATTCCAGGCTGGGCCGCGTAAGTCCATTCCCTAAGAATATGTAAAGAGAAGGAAGAGAGACCTAGATAAGTGCTCACAGGAGTCGCTGGCTACCATGCTTTGCACAGCAGGAACAGAAATAGCAGGAGAGGAAAACGCTCCTTTGTTGAAAGAGATAAGAATAAGATAAGCATAGAGAGAAAAACTCAGAAGAGAAGTGGGTAGAACTTTCTAGATAACACAGGGCTTCCCAACCCCCCCATGTTAATCCCAGGCAGAGTAGTCCCATATATTCTTGGTTCTGGGACACTCCTGTGCTAAGGTGACAAAAGTTAGTTACTGCACTTGTCACGCAAAAGGAAAGTGAATACATGAATGAAACTATAAGTTTAAGTATAGGTACAGAAAATGAAGTACAGGGCCTGGAAAAATAGCACAGAGGGTAGGGCCTTGCATGCGGCCAATCCAGGTTCAATTCCCAGCATCCTCCCATATGGCCCCCTGAGCACCACCAGGAGTAATTCCTGAGTGCGTGAGTTAGGAGTAACCCTTGTGCAACGCCGGTGTGACTCAAAAAAAGCAAAAAAAAATAAAAAATAAAAATGAAGTACATACTTTTCTTTTGGTATTTCATAACTCTATTATCAGATCTATTATGTTATAAGTTTAGAGTCTCAGACAAAGGTTCAGTCACTGGCCAAAAGCCAAATATTTCCCAGAGAACTTAGGAAAAGAAAAACAAAAAATCCAAAACAATGTATAGCTGGCTATATAATGTAGAGAGCCAGCAGAATCATGGATTTTATATCTCCTTTGCCTTCGCAAGTTAGAGCTTTGAAGAGTTCAATGAAAGAAATGCACTTACCTAGAGGAGTTTTAATTTTGGCAAAATGAAAAGTATTAGTGCAGATTATAAACCTCATCATTCTACTTATTCATAGCACTCTGAAAAATTGCCACTTAAAAATGATCTGTTAAATTATTTATGAGCTAGCACGTTCTTTATGTAGGTAAATGGGGGTAGACTGGGGAGTTCCTTTCAGAGGCAGAAGATTATAATAACAGTCCTATGTTTGAATTTCAAGTTCAGTATCACATTTGGCATGGATTTCAAAGTCTTCCAGGGGTGCTGTTTTGTTCGCAAGGAGGTTTTTCTTGTTTGAGCCCTCTTGCATAAGACTCTTGGAGGAGAGTGAGGAGAAAAAAAAAAAGATTCACATGTTGAGACATGGAGGAATTAGTGTACAGGAAATATAAACCACCCAACGAGTAAGTACTGCTTCAGCCTCTCTAAGCTTTATGTCAGGACAAGCTCATGCTTTTTAAAAATTTTTTTGATCTTTTTCTTTTTTCGGGGGTCATTCCCAGTGGTACATGGGGGAACATGTGGTATTGGGGATGAAACCCAGAAATCTCCATGTGAAGCATGCCCTCATCCTGTTGCTTTTGCTCAGCCAAGTTTACAACTTATTTAATATTGAACTCATTTGTGGGCTATAAAAACAAAACAAAAGCAAAAACAACATAGTATGAGACTGGGCCGGAGGGAGAGTACATTGGGGAGGGCGTTTGCCTTGCATGTGGCTGACCCGAGTTTGATCCCTGGCATCCCATATGTTCCCCTGAGCACATAATACTTGAGTGTAATACTTGAGTGTTACTGCATTTGTGGAGCCAGGTGTAGCATTGCTGGGTGTGCCACAAAAAGCAAAAAAAAAAAAAAAAAGCAAAAAAAAGAAAAAAAACCTCTTAAAATTTTTCAAAAATTAAAACATAGTATGAGACTAACCCAAAGACATTAAAAACAAGGGCCAGGGGGATTGGTCCCTAGTTGGAAGCTCGCCTCAAGGCCTGGGGGAAAAAGGCAGTTGGGATAGAGAAGGAACCACTATGACAGTGATAGTCAGAAATAATCACTCTGAATAAGAACTATGTGCTGAAAGCAGGTCACTGTCACTGTCACTGTTGCTCATCAATTTGCTCGAGCGGGCACCAGTAACATCTCCGTTGTGAGACTTATTGTTACTGTTTTTGGCATATCAAATACGCCACGGATAGCTTGCCAGGCTCTGCTGTGTAGGTGGTATACTCTTGGTAGCTTGCTGTGCAGCAGAAAAAAAAATGATAACTTCTCAGTACCTGTATTGCAAATCATAATGCCCAAAAAAAGAGAATGAAAGAAGAAAAGTGTCTGCCAGAGAGGCAGGCTGGGTGGGTGTGGGGGGTGGGGTGGGAAGAGAGAGACTGGAGGGGACATTGGTGGTGGGAAATATATAGTGGTGGAGGAATGGATGGTTGGAATATTGTATGACTAAGACCCATCATGAACAGCTTTGTATTGTCTCTCATGATGATTTATTTAAATCACTCTCATGAGTGATTTAAATAAATAAGCAAATAGATGGAGGGAACCAGAGCTTAAGAGAAGCAAACCCTTATCTTGCTCTTGTCACTTCCACAAGAAAGACAAATATAGGGGGAATGATAGGACTATGCCCCCAATTCAGTGTTTGCAGATGTTCTGGTCTATAGAAAATTGTAACACCAGTTTTCTTCCTCACACTTAAAATTACTTTTTCCGGTTCCCTCTCACCATGTCCTCTTCCCCCAGGCCAGCTTCAGGCTCTGCCTCGACCCCCCTGATTCTGTTCTCAGTCTATGTTGGTGCCCCTTAAATCAGCAGGAAAGGGTAGGTAAGGTCCAGTCTTAGACACAGGAGGGGCTTTTTCTGGCCTGGCAACCGCAAGCATCTCCCTGTGACCCCTTCCAGCAACTTCAAAGGAAACGATAATTTCTTTCCATTTACATGAAAATGGTTCCAACCATAAACTGGTGCTTCTTCACCTAACAATAAAAGGTCAATTAATCATAAACGAATGTTGATCTAACTTTCTCCAAACAGGAAGTGCAATGGGTCTATTTCGCACTTTGGTTTGGTTTGGTGTTTGGATCAAGCCCGACAAGGCTCATGGATTACTTTGCTCTGTGCTCAGAGGTCACTCTGGAGGCACTCGGAGGACCATATGCAGTGCCAGGTATGGAGCCAGGGTTGATTGCGTGGAAGCACTATGTGCCTTAGCCCTTATACGATCTCTCTGTCCTCTGTTTCACACTTTTATAAATTTAATACAGGCAGCCTTACTCTTTTTTTGTTGTTGTTGTTTTTTGTTTTTAAATTCTTTTATTAATTCACCATGTGGAAAGTTAGAAAGCTTTCAGGTTAAAGTCTCAGTTATACAATGCTCAAACACCCATCCCTTCACCAGTGCACATTTTCCACCACCAAGAATCACAATATACCTCCCCCTTCCCCCCACCTCCCCAGCCCCTCACCCCGCATGTGTAACTAGTAAATTTCACTTTACTTTCACTTTACTTTGATTACATTCAATATTTAAACAAAAAAATTAACTATTATTGATTTGGAGTTTTTCCCCCCTAAAGTCGATCTGCTGAAAAGAAAGCATTTGGTAATTTGTTTTCCATTGCTGAGAATGAAGAGATATGAGGTCAGGAGGCCCAGGCAGCCTTACTCTTATTTTTTAAAATTTTTTGGGCTTTGGGTCACACCCGGCGATGCACAGGGGTTACTCCTGGCTCTGCACTCAGGAGTCACCCCTGGCGGTGCTCAGGGGACCATATGGGATGCTGGGAATTGAACCCGGGTCGGCCGCATGCAAGGCAAACGCCCTACCCGCTGTGCTATTGCTCCATTTTTTAAATTTTTAAAAAAATTTTTGGCAGGCAGCCTTACTCTTAGGGAAAGTAGATGACTCAGACTTCACTTTTTTAGGACATAAGCTCACAGATGGATTTTAAGAGTTAAAGCATTAGCGTTCATGCATGGCATCCTTCTAATGAGATGTAGAATTTCACGAGTTCATTCACCTGAACATGGCTTTCTGAAAAAAAAAAATTCTATCTTCCAATTATCTTCTGGCAGATGAAAAATCAGTGAAGCCGTATCACTACCCCTGGAACCCATCAGATTGCCTTTCTTGAGTATTTTCTCTTGCTAGTGCCAGCTATGAGGGTGGCTGTGGGGGTCTCCCCCTCTGTGCGGGACATTGGGCTTAGCCTCCACTGTAGCTGGGTTTCTTTCAGGTACCACACGAATAAAGACATTTCTAGGACCACTGAATTCCCTCTCCACTCTGCTTGCTGCTCTTTATCTTGCTTAGCTTCATTTTTCATCACATTTTTTAAAATGTGATGGGGCCCTGGGGCCATACTCTCCACCCAGGTGGAGCTGGTTATAGAGCCAACAACTTTATAGGCAGGAGCTCAACTTCTTGAGGCACATCCCCAGTGCTTATCAGGGATCTTAACAATACTGGATATCATGTCTTTGTTTATGGTCCACCCAAACAAGAATGTAAGCTCATGAAGAGAGGAACTATCTATGTGTAGTACCTAAATAGGCCTAAATGCTATTTGGAGGAATGAATAGGAATGGAAGCCAAATATCTCAATTTCTGGCTTAACTGTGCTTACCCTGGTACCAGCTTTAATTTACTCTTCTAAGATATTTGCCCTTGGTTTGCTGACAGAGATTGTAGATGGGATAGTTCTCACCCTTCAAGTATCTTGTGCTAAGGCTTTCCTTAAAGCCGAAGCTGACAAACTTCCTGGGTCTACCTCTCCCTTTTTAGGAAAATAAAATTGTACAATGCCCACCATATCTAGCATCACTAAGTGAAAAAACTGAAAGCATCCCTCAATCCCACACCAGGCTACTCTCCTGGATTGCTCCAGCAATCTCTGGAGGTTGGTATGTCCACTTTGAGAAGATTTAAAGATACGTGAATTGTAAAAACCTGACGTCTATGGAAAACACAGGACTTGTACTCTTCTTTTCTTTTGTTGTGTTTTAGGGACATGTCAGGCTATGCTTAAGGGTTAGTCCTGGCTCCATGCTCAGGATAACTGCTTGTGCAGCTCAGGGAATCATATGCTGTCCCAGGATCAAACCCAGGTTGGTCCACATGCAAGGCAAGCACCCTACCTACTATACTATCTCTCCAGTCCCAAATTGTACTATTTGTAAGAGTGTGGATTGATACACTGTTGTAGAAAGAACTAGAAACAACTAACAAAAATTTTAACAGGGGGCCGGAGCAATAGCACAGCGGGTAGGGCATTTGCCTTGCACGCGGCTGACCCGGGTTCGATCCCCAGCATCCCATATGGTCCCCCAAGCACTGCCAGGAGCAATTCCTGAGTGCAAAGCCAGGAGTAACCCCTGAGCATCGCTGGGTGTGACCCAAAAAGCAAAAAAAAAAACAAAACAAAAAAATTTTAACATTTTATTGCCTGCTAATTTAGTCCATGCGGGCTGGAGCAATAGCCCAGAGGGCAGGTCTTGCACGCCTTGCACGCGGCCGACCCGGGTTCGATTCCTCCGTCCCTCTCGGAGAGCCTGGCAAGCTACCAAGAGTATCCCACCTGCATGGCAGATCCTGGCAAGCTACTGGTGGTGTATCTAATATGCCAAAAACAGTAACAACACGTATCACAATGGATACATTACTGGTGCCCTCTCGAGCAAATCGATAAGCAACGGGATGACAGTGACAGTGACAGTGAATTTAATCCATAAGACTAGTTCCAGAAATGTTGGGAGGTGTATGTACTGCAGCATCAAGTATGGATGAAAAATCAGAAGCAAGTCAATGTGAAATACAATGCAATCTTACATGGTTACTGAAAAGAATTAGAAATACTGATTGTGACAAAAAAGACATCCAAGTTTTAGGTATATATATATTCAATAAACATATAGTTAAAAGAAAACTGACTAGAGCACAGAACACATTTTTGAATTAAAATCAGAACTGTATTTGTGAGCAATACACAAATCATTATTTGTCTGAAAGTGTCTGCAAGATGGTACACAAAGCTGGTAACAAAGGCTCTGATCTCTCTAAAGAGAAGATTGAGGGGAAATTTCATTTCATGAGCCATAACTTTCTGTAATGTGTGAATTTAGCAACAATCAAGCATTAAATCCATAATAGCAACCATAATAAATATATTTCACATAATTTAAATTCCAGGGATAAAAATCTTTAAAATTATAAAAATTATTTATATTACAAACTCTAGTCTTACATTAAGATTAACATGTCTTGTCACCTCTTTTGATTTTATTTACTCCAGATCCATAAAAAGGTCAGAGTTCTTGTCCTATCCTCTGCTTAGGGTTAAGGGGTAGCTAAGTTGATTTCATAGAAGGGATTTAGAAAACATTTAAAAATCACTAAGCTCCAAGAAGCCATTTTGTATATGGTTTAACATCTTGTTAGCATTCTATTTTATTTACTACTAAGAATACACTCTAGAAAGGATTTACAATGTTCAATTTTTCTCATGGATAGAAGATTATTATCAAATGTTATGCTTTTAAAATCTCCTTTCTGACTCATACATCTACCCTGAGAGAAAGCAGGTGAATATGAAACCGTAGACTATGAATATCTCCAAGATGAAAGGGATATAGGGAGCGGTAATAAGCACCCTTGAAAATATAAAATACAACAAAACATGTCAAAAAACAAAGACAGAAAACCAAAACTGTACCATGCAAAGTGATGTCCGAGGCCCATTAATCTTGTCAAATACGCTCAAATAAATGTTTTTTCTGCATCCAAAACCAGAAACCAAAACAGTTTAGAAAAAAATCTTCAGTGTAAATATTCAAGACTTTTCAAAATGAAGAAAAAATGTAGGCCTTGATATGACAAACATGGCTTAGAGGAAAAGCAAGATTTCCAGTGGGGGAAAGCAGGGGGCACTAATTCCAGCAAGCTGCAGAAAAGATATCAGTCACCAAGGACTTTTGAAAGGTTTACATCTTGTAGCAACGTTACCATCGTATGCAAATAAGGCACAGGCACAAACAGACAGTATGTACTGCCATGTCCAGTCAGCTATAATTCTAAAAGAGATACCACTTTATAAAAGTCATTGATACCGGGGGCTGGAGTGATAGCACAGCTGGTAGAGCATTTGCCTTACATGCAGCCAACCCGGGTTCAATTCCCAGCATCCTATACGGTCCCCCAAGCACCACCAGGAGTAACTCCCGCGTGCATGAGCCAGGAGTAACCCCTATGCATCACCAGGTGTGACCCCCAAAGTAAAAAAAAAAGTCATTGATACTATTATCATACACCACTATCATGAACTCAAATAAGAGGGTTCACTTCTAAATTGGGTGGGTAGGATCTGGTTTCCACAGTTTCAGGCTGCAGACTTTTATTGAATATATTTTTCAATAAAAATTTAAATAAATGTATATATTTTTCAATAGAAATTCAACAAAGAAATGTATATGTATATATATATTTCTTTGTTAAATGTGTGTATATGTATATATGTTTCTTTGTTAAATGTTTGTGTTGTTAAAATTGGGTGAGGCTCCAGTTGTATTTCTTTGTTGAATTTGGGTGAGGCTACAGTTGTATTCAGGGCATACTCTGGTACTACGTTCAGGGTCACTCCTAGCTGTACTCAGGAAACCATATGTGGTACCAGGGACCAAATGGGGCCATCTGTGGGCAAGACAAGGGTGTTAACCACTGTATTATCATTTTTTCCTTAATTCAGTATTTCAACATTCTAAAATTTTTTCAACATCATGGGTCTGGTAAAAAAAATGAACAAATTCAAGTGATAGATCAGAAAGACTGTCATACTTTTCAGACAAAATTTGCTAATTTTTTTTAAAAAGTATTATGTTTTTTATGGCTGTTTTCTGTTTGTTTTGTGGTGTGAAAATCAAACCCAACGACATCATGTGTGCAGGGCATTCATCCTACCAATGAGTGACATTCCTATCCCCACAGGCATTAAGATATTTGAGCTACATGAAAAAAGTAGAGAGTCACCAGTTACACTGCCCCAAAACATTATTTTGCAACTAATACTTATTCTCTCATCTTGGGGGATGTCATCTAGAGATGTTTCATCACAAGAACAAACAATCTTCTTTGAGGAAATTTTTGCTTGAATAATTTAATTGAGCAAACATTTCTTCAGCCCAAGTTTGTGTAGCATAATGTACAACATAAAGATGAACAAGATACCTTGAAGAACCTAATCTACCATAGGGAATAAAGGCTAGAAATGTCAGGCAATTTGGGTTGGAAGTATAGTACCAAGGGCAGGGTACTTGCCTTGCCTGCGGCCAACCCGGGTTCGATCTCCGAAATCCCGTATGTTCCTTGAGCATCGCCAGGAGTTATTCTTGAGCACAGATCAGGAGTAACTTCTGAGCATCGCCAGATGTGACCCAGAGCAATGCCAAGCTAATTTGTACTTCCCTGTAAGTTTCCATTCTGTTTGAGAATCTCAAAACAATATTGCAGAACTCCTGGCAATTTTTATTTTCAAGATGCTACAGCAAAAGGCTCGTGTGCCTAATTCAAGGAACACTGGTGTCGAATTCCTGCTGCTCAAAACGAGCAAAATTTGTCATCTACTTAATTTTAGAAGTCCCTTCTCTCCTCTCATTTATTGCTACTTACATTTTTCTGCTATTTTATGACTTTTCCTTGTGAAGCATTCTCTAAAATATTTTGGGGCAAGATTTCATTTGCTGCTTCCTCAGGAGTGCAATAATATTGGAAGCACAGTTTGTAGGGCAGCAGGAGAGGTCAGCGATAAGTCCCCTGGTGTTAATAGCTTGAGTAATATTGTTTTCTCCTTCAGACCACACCATTAAATTGTTTTCATTGCCCACAACGGGATTATTCATGTCAGAGCAAATGAGGTCTGATACAAATTCAAACTGGCTAATTTCAGCCTAAGAAAACAATTCCTAATAACTAAAAGAATAAGACAAAGAGCAAAAACAAATTGTAAAGTCTTTTTGTAATATCCAGATAGAAAAAAGAAATGTGGCAAATAAATGGGTCCTATATGAGCAATTAGGCAGCTCTGATATGCTCCCTGAACATTTTGAGGCTCCACTCTTCAGTTTAATCTCTTAGAGGATGGATTTTGAAAGTTTGGTGGTATTTTCCAAAAGTTTTCAATTCTTTAGGAATATCTAAGACTCTGGCTTGGGTGATTTGTTTTTTTTTTTGCTTTTTTGGGTCACACTCAGTGATGCACAGGGGTTGCATCCTGGGTCATGGATGCAGGAATTACTCCTGGCGGTGCGTGGGGAACCATGTGGATGCTGGGAATCAATTCCGGGTCGGCCTCATGCAAGAGAAACACCCTACGCACAGTGCTATTGCTCCAGCCCCTGGCTTGGGTAATTTCATTGCCTTTCTTCCACTTTGAAATCACCCTTGCCTCTGTTCTTTCGGTCAGCTGAACAGAGAACTCTGAAGCTAAGTTTATCCTTCTGCTATTCCCCTCTCACACACAGAATTCCTGTTTCCTATGGTCCTGTTCATTCTAGTGTTTTAGATTTGTCTTTCCATTTTCTCTCACTACCATTACAGCTATGCTATCAGGTAGGGTATTTGCCTTGCATGTGGCTGACCCAGGTTCGATTCCTCCGTCTTTCTTGTGGAGCCCGGTGAGCTACCGAGAGTATCCCACCTGCATGGCAGAGCCTAGCAAGCTACTGGTGGTGTATTCGATATGGTAAAAACAGTAACAACAAGTCTCACAATGGAGACGTTACTGGTGCCTGCTCAAGCAAATCAATCAACAATAGGGCAACAGTGCTACATTTACAGCACCTCTTGCCTCAGAAGCGTTGGCATGCAGAATGAGGTCACTCAGATTCTCTGAAGTTGCTTCAATATACATTAGGACGCTACAGCAGCACCCTCACATGAAAATGCTCTGCACAGGTAGGAGGGAGGGGGGCCCAGCACAGCAAGTTGAAATATTGCTAGTGTCAGTTGTCAATCTACTGTTGGTGTCAAAGCACATGTCTCTCATGTTTGAGGCCCTGGATTCAATCCCTGGTACCAAAAATCAAAGAAACAAACAAACAAAAACCCAAACCAAATCAAAACTGATTCAAAATTGCATTAAAGGAGGGAGATCAGAAGAACTTGGAAAAGAAATCAAATGAAAGATTTTTTCAGCTCTTTAGATCCAAGGTTTTGTTTGTTACATTAGTGTATTTATTATTTATGATGTGTCTGAGTCTCAAAACTTCACCAATAAATGTGAATCCAAGATTCTTTTTCTTTTTGGGTCTCACCCAGCGATGCTCAGGGGTTACTCCTGACTATGCACTCAGGAATTACATCTGGTGGTGCTTGGGGGACCACATGGGATGCTGGGGATTGAGCCTGGGTTGGCCTGCATGAAGGACAAACACCCTGCCTGCTGTACTAACGCTCTGGCCCCATGAATCCAGTTTTTAAAAAAAAATGAAAGAAAATGCTGTCTGTGTGATTTTTGCTGTTGGTGTTGTCTTGTTCTATAGGTCACACCTGGCAATGCTCAGAATCCTGTCAGCAGCTTCAGTAGATAACCCCAAGCCCTGCCCTGAGAGAGCACTGAACTCCTCTGAGACAGTGCTCCTCTGTTTGCTATCATATTCTTGGAGTAATATCGCATACATCCAAGTGCAGACCCTAGGAACTTTGTCCAGCACTTGGACCCACAGAACTCAACTTAGCACAGCACCTCTGTAGACCAGATCCTGGGACACATCATGGGTAAGAAAACATCAACCTTCCAAGGGAGGTCAAGTTCAAGCCACACAGAAAGTCCTGACCTCATGCACCTCATGGCAGGACTGGGTGAAGGTGGGGGGCTAAGGGGGGCCCAGTCATGAAGGGGAGTATTCTGGATACAACACTTATTTTGTCAACCTTGTCTCGGGCCCAAGAGGTGGACACAAGACAGATACAGAGTAGGCACAGATGGTTCTCGTACTCAGGGGTAAGCTCTGTTCTGAAAATCCAAGAAAGTGTAAGCTCTGGTTGGGAACCTGGGACTGACTCCCCGCACAGCCTACGTCCCTTCAGTCAGGACTTGAGGCTGCTGATAAGGAGTCTCACCCTGGACATAGGCACCAGCCCTAGAAAAGATAAGGGAGGGCAAAAAAAAAAAAAGAAGGTAAGAGTGCCTCTAAGAAAATATATTTCACAATTGTGATAGATCATGTGACAATATATATGCCCACCCCTTATCCCTTGTCATCCTGAGGGGAAAATTCAGTGAGAATCAAGTCTCCCAAAGAGCTCCATGCCACAAGAGGTAGGCTGGAGGCTAGTGAAGGGCCCCGTGTGATGTGGTCCATGTACCCACAGGGCTCTGCCCTTCCTTTAGAATTGTTGTGGTGGGGGGGTAAAAAATCATCTACTTCCATCCTTCAAATCCTTCAATGTGCTCTGGTAAATGAACTTGGACTGGAAAACAAGGCATGAGCATGAGCAAAGAAGTTGTATTGGAGAAAGTAAGGGGCTTTATATATATTCATTGGCTTATTTTGGTGTGTGGGTGGTCACACCTGGCAATACCCAGGAGCTTCTCCTAGCTCTTGTCTCAGAGGTTGCTCTCAGCACTACTCAGAGGACTCTGTGATATAGGATCAAATGCAGAAAACCACATGCAATGCATGCACTTAGCCCATTTTCTGCTCTTTTTCTTCCTTAGAGCTTACTTACATAGTATGTATGTATGTGTATACACACACATTTATATATATATATATATATATATATGGTCTTTTAGGTCACACCCTGCAATGCTCAGGGGTTATTCTTGCCTCTGCACTCAGAAATTACGCCTGGAGGTGATCAGGAACTATATGGAGATGTCAGGGATCAAACCTAAGTTGGCTGCGTACAAGGCAAATATCCAACCTGCTGTATGATTGCACCAGTCCCAAGATATACTTATTATCTTGAGTAACACTTTTATTCTCAAACTAGAGGCTACAAATTAGGTAGCTGGTGATCTCAGTGGCTCTAGTACAACCATCTCTCAAGTAAGTAGTCAATCTATGAGAGGTTTCGAGACATAATAATCACTTATTTAAAGTAGTGCTCTGTAAGGATTCTTTGGTCTCCATTCCAGGTCTACAATAGAAGGCCATGCCTTAGCAACACTCACATAAATCAATTTCCCTCTCAGACTCATGTGGAAACTTCCCCATACTGCCACCAGTTCAAAGGAAGACTACTGGTAAGAACCAGAACATAGAAGGCCCATATTCCAGGGAGGAAATCATGTTAGGACATTCTGAGGTTAGTAGGTAAGGTCCCAGTGGACACAGACCCATACTTCTTAAAATCAAAATAAAGGTGGAGTCTGGGCAATTGCTTTGTTTCTGTCCCAGGAATCACCAGTGACTGAGCTTACTCGTTCATTATATAAATATAACGGAAACCTACTGTGTGTCATATGATGCAGAAATGAAGAAAGACATGGTCCTTGACAAACACTTTCCAGTAAAAGATGCAGGCATTCATAAATAAAATACAACAAAATGAACAGAACAATTATATGTATATATATATATATATTTTTTTTTTTAAAAAGCTACAAAAACACTGGATAATTAGTTCTTCCTGATGGAGCTAGAAAATTTCCCAGAAAAAAAGTGGATGGGTTTGCCAAACTACGAAAAAAACCAAAGGAAGCATTAAGCTTCACACCTGCAGACGAGCGAGAAGCTTGGCTGGGTAGGAGGTAAGCATTTGGAAAAACAAGTTGGGGACAGCACTGTGAAAAGCACCTGTGCTTCCAAGTTCAGAAATTTGGGTTTCATATAATATGTAAGAAAAGCCAAGAAAAGATCAGACACTTTAAATGATGCTTTAATCAAGAAGATGCCTCAGTTGGTGGTATGGAGACAGGGAGGGATTCCAGATAAAGATGATGACAAGCAACAAAAAGTTGAGTCTTGGTCTAAGGGGACATGGTAGGATGTAAGACATTGAAGTAGGCTGTGTAATGAGCTGGATACCAGTGGTGAGAGAGACGGTCACACCAACCTTCTCATATTTGAAGGCAGGAACCTATGGGACCCCTATTGCAGAGATACAACATAACATGGAACAGATTTACAGAGGTGGATGAAATTTGCGATGCCTACAGGACATCCAGGTGTGTGCATGCAATAGGCAGTGGAAAGAGAGATCAGGATCTCCAGAGAAACTGCAGATGGAGAAAGCGCAGTGGGAGGCACTCATGTAGAAGTCCAAGTCATGGAAGGATTATCACCTGGAGACAATATGGAAAGCCAAAGTGTACATAGAAACATGAAGAAATTCAGAGATGGCCAAAGATGAGAGCTGGAAGAAACTAGAGGAAGGGACAGAATGGGGGAAAGAACTCATCAAAGGGAAGCTTGAAGCAGGCAGCTACTCAACAGAGAAAAGGGTAGTCAGACTACTCAATTTGACCATGGTGGCACAGTCTAGGAAAGTGGTAAGGCACAGCCGGTCAACCATGGCCTGAGGTATGACAACAGAGGGTAATAAAGGACACATGAGAACTAGGGCTGTAAAGGGGAGGTGAGTTTATAGCTTACATTTTTAATGGTCAGGTATACAGAAGCAAGAATAAGGCTGAGAATAGGTCCCAGAGAGACTGGCTGTCCTAAGCTGTATACAAGAAAACTGGAGGGTAAGCCTGGAGACTTTGACAGTTGGCTAAGATAGTGAAAGGAGAGAAATTTGGAGCATTCATGTCACACAACATCTATATTTCCAATCAGAAGGAAGTTGGGAAAACAGAGTCAGCTGGGAGGTGAGTACAGCAAAGTTCAAAGGTGTTAAAGAGTAAAAGCTTGACTAGGTCCAATCTTGCTTTTGACAACCCTCTGTCTTTGAATATTTAATCCCATGAATCTTTGCTTTCTGTGTTCATGTTTCTCTGGCCTGAGTCGCCAGTTTATTTGATCTCTGTCTCTTGACAGATTACTTCCAGCTCATGCTCTGGGACCTGATTTTCTTCTATTCATCAATAGGCCCTGAGTATCCTCCCTTGTAGGGTAGACTCCACCACGGCAGAGAGGTCATGTTGACCAAGACCAGGGCTGAGTCACTCGTCCCCGCACCTTCCCCCACTCCACCCCACTGCATCCCTCAAGGCAGAGAAACCATCACCCACAGAGCCCTGGGCCAATCCTGGCAATCTCTGCAACTCACAGCCCATCTTCCGTCTGTCCCCTCTTGCTACTCAGCCCATGCATGGTCTCCCTAGATAGATGTTTGTCTGTCTCGATCTCATCGTTCCTCCTATCTGCAATTTTCTGTTCTCCCCTCTTCTCCGACTGAGATTTGAAGCACATTCTATGGGTTTTTGTTTTGTTTTTGTGCCACACCCAACAATGCTCAGAGCTTACTCCTGGCTGTGAGCTCAGGGATCACTCCTAGCGGGTTCAGGGGATCTTATGGAATTCCAGGGATGGAGCCTGCATGCAAGCAAGTACCCTGCCTGCTTTATTGTCACTCTGGCTCCATGTCCTACTTCCTTCAAAGGCTGCCTTGGACACACAAATGTACACTTTTTTTTTTTGCATGGATTCTCTTACTGGGTCCTCATGTATCTATTTAATATTTACATACATTCATATATGTATATAATTTGTAAGCTTCCAATTTCTTCAGTAAAGTCTACAAATTGGCTATCCCATACAAAACAACACAGAACAGATCTGACTGTGTGACCCATCTCTCTCATAAAGCCAGCCGCTGACTCACAAACCTCAGTCATCTCCAGACAACCATAAAATATTCAGGCCAGCACAAATCGAATGTGCTTCCAGAGTGAGGTCATGTCTTATAGTTGTTCACTGCCTAAAACTTATTAGGTACTCCACAAATGCTTACGATGAGAACATATAAGAAACAGATGTCTTCTTGTTCCGAAAACATAAAAGAAAAACAAGCTTATTGCTGGGTATGTGGTTCAGCGTCAGGGCACTTGCCTTGCATATGTGAAGTTAGATTCCCAGCACCATCAACCCCCAGCTACACACCCCTTCCCTCCATCGCCCCCCCCCACACACACACAATCAAGAAAAAACACAAAAAGAAACAAAACCCAAGTGTATTGCTGAGCAGTGAACATTCTGCCTTGGTGAAAACAAATGGCCTGGAGTAACCAACTTAAAAATGTGTCACCAAGTTAAGGATGGAGACCACTGGAAAAGGCAGAAGCAAAAAGCCCAGAGCTCTGGAGGACTATACAAGGTGAACAAGGACAAATCTCTCAACAGCTATTGATCTTCAAGGTAATGAGATCTCTCCTGCTATGCTCCCCAGAGTTTCAATAACAAACCATGGGTAAAGAAAAAGGGTGGCTGTACTGGAGGAACTATCATCGGAGAGAGGTGGGGGGAGTGTGGGGGTTGTTCATCTGTGGGGCCCTTACAGGTGTGTCTGGCTATATCCCAGCTTCTGTGCTGTTCTGTAGGAGACAGGCCATTGTGTCAGCAGACACTCATCATTAACCTCTACCCAAACTATTTACTTCAGTTACATGCTGAATGTTATAGCCCCCCAATATCCCAGAGAAATGTGAAAAGTACAAACAATGTTAACATGGATGTCTTTAATTTTTACCATTACCCCAGGTGTGCAGGTGTTCAATGAGCCTCGTAGCATCCTATCTGGGTAATAGGTAACAACCACTTTCTCCTCTGGAAAAAATAAAGGCTCTATGAAGGGACATTTG
Source organism: Sorex araneus (assembly GCF_027595985.1). Lineage (NCBI taxonomy): Eukaryota > Metazoa > Chordata > Mammalia > Eulipotyphla > Soricidae > Sorex > Sorex araneus. The sequence goes on from NC_073306.1 coordinate 73,215,304, forward strand.
TGAGTTCTGGGACTCCAAGCCTTTCAGAGGCTAGGTGTTGGCAGGAGAGCTGCAAATAGTTGGGTAATGGAACATCTCTGCAAAGTTAAATAAGCCAGACAGAGAAAGACAAATACTACATGGTATTACTATCTGCAGAATTTTATAAGGAGCATAGAGGAAGAAGAAGAAAAAGAAAAGGAAGAAGAAGTAGTTGCCTGTGTGATAGAAACAGAATAGTGTGGTGGTTGCCAGGAGTTGTGGGGAGGAAGAACAAGGAAATGTTGGTCAAAGGATACAGATTTCTACTTATAGTACTGGAGAGATAATTCAGAGGGCTGGCATTCATGCTTTGTACTCAGGATCCCTCACGTCCAATCTAAAGAACATGTGCATTGCCAAGTATGGACCCCCAAAAGTAATACTAAAATTGAAACAAAATATTACTTTCACTTATAAAAGTGTAAATCCCGGGGATCTAACCTATATCACGGTAGCTCCACTTAATAATAAGATACTGCATACTTGAACGTTGCTGAGAATCTCTCTTTTTGTTTGGTTTTGTTTAGGGGCAACACATGGCTGTGCTCAGGGCATACTCCTGGCTCTAAACTCAGGGATAACCAAGGTAGGCTCAGAGGACAGAGAACTAATGGGTGCTGGGAACTGGAACTTGGTCAACCACGTTCAAGGCAAGCACCCTATCTACTGTACTATCTGTTCAGCCAGTAAGAGTCTAGCTTAAGCATTCTCTCTCTCTGTCTCTCTCTATCTCTCTCTCTCCCTCTGTACCCCCCCTCACACACACACATGCATGATTAAGTAAGGTGATGTATTGGATAACACTTTGCTGCTCCCACAGGGAACTTAAGGTTTATTGAACCACTCCTACAACAGAGAATCTGAGGGACAACTAAAAATCCTATAGTGCTTTTCTCTTTCCTTTATGTCATTTGTATGGTTAGTTTAGCAATGTCCTTTTTGTATAGACACAGGAAGACAACTGATGCTATGCTATGTAACAGGGGAGTTAACTGACTCCAAAATAATATTTACTCCTGGGCATCAGTGTTTACTTGACTTAATCCTCAGTTGCCCTTAGTTCCTAGCACTCCAAGAGGAGGGTCCCAACTAGGGACTGATGGACCCAGGGCAAGCTGTGAGCTACACTGGCATTGAAATGGGCAGGCCAAGCACCATAATACTTAACTATAAGTTGAAAGCATGGTCATGGACAAACTCTGTCATGACCCGAAAGAGGTAACTAAATAAGGAGCCTGCTGGGGTTGGGAAGACTAATCTGGCCTGAGGACTGTGCTCTGGAATTTATAGTGAGATGTCCTCAGGAAGAACCAAACTTTAAGCTTGATATATCTCTTACTGTGCTATACAAAATGACATTGCTAGAAATATTATAAGAAGTAAATTTACTACAACTATTTAAGTAAATTACTAGCTGAGGAAAGAAGAAAGCAACACACCCTGGATGGAATCCTGCCCTTGAGTGGATCTCTTAAGTAATCTGGATAATCTCCTTAGATGATATTTTGTCGTTGAGTTGATCTCCTGGAGGAGTGGCCTTACTTCTCTTTGTTGATTTGTTAATGCTCCATCCCACCTTTGTATCCTCACCCAACATGATTTCTATATAAACTATGCTGTACAGGCTGGGGAGATTACAAGATTATGAGGTTATGAGGGCAGTCAGAACACCCCAGTCAGAAGACGAGTGAGATGAGATCAGAGGGTCAGAAGGTGAGTCTAGTCAAGTCAGAAAGGAAGTCAGATAGTTCGGTGAGATCAGATAGTCAGAAGATCCCTGAAGTCTGATCAGATGGTCAGAAGGTCAGGTCCGATCAGATGATTAGAAGGTCAGAAGAAGAAAGGAGGAGACAATGGCAGCAGACTAGAGTCCAGGAGACAGAGAGAGAGAGAGAGAGAGAGAGAGAGAGAGAGAGAGAGAGAGAGAGAGAGAGAGAGAGAGAGAGAGACTGAAGAAGAAGACAATGGCATGGATGGGAGACAGAAGATTTACAAGACAGAGCACAATGGCACGGACAGAAGACAGAGGACTTAAGAGAAAGGCACAACGGCACACAGAGAAGCAGAACACAAAGGAAGAAGATAAAAAGAACACAGCAACAAAGAGAAGACGAGAAGGTGAGGACGGAAACTGACACTTTAGAGACTTTGAGGTTTGTGAGGAGACTAGGATGATGGAACTCTGATGACCATACGGCTATGGCTGTAATGAAGACTATAACTGCTTCATAAAGGGAGAGATTGGACGATGCCAGGGAGTCCACTGTTGCCCATCCTCTGACTGTCGTTCTGGCAGAGTCTAGGGAGGCAACTCCTGCTCCACCAAATGCCGCCATCGAGTCCTGCCTGTGCCCGGCTTTCACGACAGCCCGCTGTTTTTCATTTCTTATGTACTGTGTGATGAGTTGAACTGAGGGGTGAAACAAAAAACTCAACAGTGATGGGTAAATTCAAAAGTTTTAATTTTGTGAAACTTGTGATGAAAATGTACATCAACCACGGTGAGATACAACAATCTTCACACACTTTCCTCTAAGGAAATTTTATTGGATCATTTTTAGCCAATTATTCATAACAAGCAATACAAAGTAAATTATTTAGAGACAGGCTTTGGGGTGGTGAATATTCAAAATAATGGTCTTGAGAAAGTGTAATTGGTGTTGGAATATTGAATGTTATAAAATATTGTGAACAACTTTATAAAAATAAAATTAAAAAAGAAAAGAAAATATATATCAAGTCACCATATTGTACATTTTAAATACACAGAATCATATTTGTCAGTTATTACTCAATACAGTTGTGGGGAACAGGCTGTAGAATCTAAGACTTTCTGCACCTCACACTGGAAAAATATTCAATAATTGTTTGTTCTAGCTGAAGAGTAAGGTTTCAGGTTTCTAAAGAGAAGGAAGGCCAGAAGAAAATGTTCTGGAGGAGGGAACAGAACAGAAGAATAAAAGAAACAGAGCAGACTGTGGTAAGGGAGCTGAAGAAGTGTGAGGAGACAAGGAAGGGGGGAGGCGGGCAGAGCAGTGATGACAATGAAGGAGGGAATCAGACTTGAGATAGGAGAGGGCTGGGTAAGGCATAGGCAGAAGGGAGGGGCATATTTTTATTTATTTATTTATTCATTTCTTTTAATGTAGGAGTACTGCTATTTATTTAGCCATTGATTAAGCTGATTGAATTGGCCATGAACTCCACTTTACTCTTTTAATTTTTTAAAATAACCTTTTAAATTGAATATCTGTAAGATAGACCATTGCAAAGCTGTTCGTAATTGGGTTTCAGTCATACAATGATCCAGCACCCATCCCTCCACCAGTGTACACTTCCTACCACCAATGTCCCCTGTTTCCCCACCACTATCCCTTAATGTCCCACCCCCGAGCCCCCAACCTACCTCTGTGGGAGGCACTTTCCTTCGTGCTCTCTCTCTCCTTTTCCTTTTGTGCATTATGGTTTGCAATACAAGTGCTGAGAGGTCATGGTGTTTGTTCAGGGCATTCGGTATGTGTATTGGGATGGTAAGGCTGAAGTTAGCTTTTCAATTGGTGGCCACTTTGGGGTGTGGATATGGCTGCCAAGGCTTCCAGAAGTACAGGGAGGTGAGGGGAGGTAGCCTATCCAGACCCTGAGAAATCCTGGAGACTTCAGTCACAAAATGAACATACCCGAGGGACTGGAGTGATAGCACAGCAGGTAGGGCGTTTGCCTTGCACACGGCCGACCCGGGTTTGAATCCCAGCATCCCATATGTCCTCCTGAGCACCACCAGGGGTGGTTCCTGAGTGCACAGCTAGCAACAATCCCTGCGCATCTCCAGGTGCGACCCAAAAAGCAAAAAAAAAAAAAAAAAACAAAAACAAAAACAGAAACAAAAACCAACATACCCGAATTTTCAGCAGATTCTCTCTTGGTGAGGTCCATCCTGAGACAAAGTCAGGCTGGGGGTATGGTGGCAATTTTGGATTGTGGAAGGAAGCGGCTGCTGGGGGCTCTGCTTGGGCTGACCCCTGACCGACCCTCCCACCTCTGACTTACCCCAGTGTGTTCATCCATGTGCGGGTCCGGGATTAGTTGTGGCTCTTGCTCTCTTTTGAGATTTATTTATGGGTCTCTGAAGCAAGGCAGGTAGTAAAGCTTATATGGTGGTGTTGGAGTTGGTTCGTGGGGGTGACTGCTAGTGCTTCCAGGATTATTGAGAAGTGGGGGGAGGTAGCATATTCCAACTCCAAGAAAGCCTGGAGATTTCAGTAATAAAACCTAAATGTTCAGCATATCTTGGTAAGATCCCTCCTGTGATGGTGGAGTCAGGCCAGGGGGATGGAGGTGATTTTGTATTGTGAAAGCAAGCGGCTGCCAGGGGCTCTGCCTGGACAGGCACCAGGCTAACCTGCACCCCCCCACCCCCACCTTCAATTTACCCTGGTCTGTTCAGCCATTCATGGGTCTGATATTAATTGCAGCTTTTGATTTCTTTCAAGATTTATCTATGGGTCTCTGAAATAAGGCCAATAAATGAGCTTGTATCGCTGAGTCAGAGGTGGTTTGTGGATGTGGTTCCCACATACCTAACTTTTGGCCATTTAATTTCTTGGTAAACTTGGTAAAGCCACAAGTTGTTGGGTCTGGCCAAAGGCACAGCGGCAATTTTGGAGTATCAGAAAGCCTGAAGGCACCATAAGGCTGCTGATACACTCACCCCACAGGTACAGATTGACCTGCTAGTGGCACCATACCCCTGGGGGCAGACTTTTAAAATACTGGGGAGAAGATGTGCAACAGTGGCAGCAATGTGAAAAGGTAGGATGCAGTCACATACAATGGAATTTTTCAAAAAATTAGAAGCCCTATTCCTTCTCATACTAGTCATGAAGGACTTTCCCATCATCTTATTCTCCTCAGAATGGGACTGGGGGTGCCAAGCAATACCACTGTGGTCAGCGACTGAGAGGGCATATCACTTTTGTACTCACTCATTTCCAGTTTGTTGTGATGGAGGCAAATGCCTAACCTATGCAGGACCTGTGTGGTGGTGTCAGTGAGCTCCCAGGAAAGCATTGCTGAGAAAGTGCTCCTTAGCTGAGCTGCCTAAGGATCAACCATGAGCACCCTAAGTCTTGATGCTCTCAGTATGAGAGCCTGGACGGTCTGACTCTGAAAAGACTGAGGCATGCTTCATCTGAGAGAGCAGCACAGCCACCACAGTGCCCCTGAGAGCCAACAACCTTGTCATATAACATGGTGTTTCAAGGCAGCAAACATTGAAAGCAGGTTTCTGTGATGCAGAAATCACTGCAAGAAACCACAAAAGCTAAACACAAATGAATTTCTGGGGACTCTGATTAGCACCTTTTGACCCCATGGTGTGTGTGTGTGTGTGTGTGTTGTGTGTGTGTGTGTGAGAGAGAGAGAAAGAGACAAAGAGAGACAGAGAGACAGAGAGGAGCACGTTTTTTCAGTTTTCCTTTTTCTTACGGATCAAGGATGTTTCATTGACAAGATCAGCAAACAACATGAAAGTCCTGATATCTGATCTCAATTCTTTGGGGACAAAGTACATTTCTGCATATTAGTAAAGGTGGTAAAAGTCCTTGACCTAGTAGCCCTTCTGGTAGGGTTTGTTAGCACAGCAGGGCCAGTTTCACATAAGGAGTACCTTATAGACCATCTACACACAAGAGGACTGTGCTCCTTTTCAGGATTCTGAACCCGAGGCTTGGAGGCCAGGGTCTCACTTTCAATGTTTTATTTATAAATGTTGAAAAATTAAATTATTAATGCAAAGCGATAGTGCAGTGGGTAGGGCATTTGCCTTGCATGCGGCCGACCAGCGTTTGATTCTCCCGCCCCTCTCGGAGAGCCCAGCAAGCTACTGAGAGTATCTCACCTGCACGGCAGAGCCTGGCAAGCTACCTATGGCATATTCGACATGCCCCAAACAGTAACAAGTCTCACTATGGAGACATTACTGGTGCCTGCTGGAGCAAATCGATGAGCAAGGGGATGACAGTGACAGTACAATGCAAAGGTCATCATACAGAGGCAGGAATCACTAACCGAATGGCATGAAGTGGGAGTTAGGGGTGTTTATAGGTACTAGCAGTGCAGATACCAACTTTTCTGGTCTGTGGCGACCAAGTATTCAGGTGAGCTTGAGTCACCAAGAACTGAGCTGTTGCATTTGCCAGCTGTGGAGCAGCCGCTGTGGAACCCTTAGCGGGTTTTTCTCCTGGCACTCAGCTATACCATGAAACATGCCATCATGGTGGAACCAGCAGCTGCCCCTCACCTCTATTTTTGTAGAGGCTGTGACAGGACTGGGCACAAAGGGCCCTCTGCTGGAACACAACAAGACTCTTCAGAATTCAGCAATGACCCAACAGTTGTTCATAGTGACTTCCTGTGTGCCTTCATTAAGTCATCCAAAGTGCTTACACTGTGCCGAGTATCAAGCTAGGTGCTTTATGTGCATTCTCTGATTGTACTCTCAACACCTTGCTGTGATAAAGGCAAGCCAAGTAAGTCACAGAGACCTGAGATCAATGGCACAGGGTCACACAACTTGGAAAGCAGCAAAGTTAGGGCTTGAGTCTGGTTCTCTCCCTGCTCCAAAGCCTTTAATCTTGCCATCTATTTTTAATGAACAAAAAGTCTGAGAGCATGAAGAGTTTCATTCCCCAGGAATGTTCTCCTAACTCTCACTACCATGCACAAAATCTTGAGGACTAATAAAGGGTGAACTAAATATTGAGCGATTGAGTGATTTACAAAAATAAACAACTAGAAATCATGGCGATACAATTATAAACCTCATTCTTCAGGTAAAACCATTCTCTCCCTTTCACTTGATCTTGAAGAGTGGGATCCAATCTGCTTGGTGTCACTCACAGCTTTACTGTGAGTAAAGGCAAGACTCTAAGGCAAGGGTATCAGTTTCCTCATCTCATCTCATAATGATAATAGCAGACCCTCCCTCAGGCTGTCATGAATATTTTTTAAAAAGCCACATATAGCACACAACAAACACAATGTGAGGAAATCTGTGTTCTACTATCAATTCCAGTTTTTTTAAAAAGCCACTTAAGTTCCCTAAATCTTGATTTTCTTATTCCATTCACTGTACTAATCTCAACAAGCGTATGCCAATTCACATGTTACTCATTAGATATACCAAGATAGATAAATCAGACCCAGGCTTCAAAGAGTGCATGCTGTATTTCAAAATGAAGGCATGGAAACAAGTAAGTGCATTGATCGAGGTACTGACAAGATAAAGAGAGGTGACTCAAAGGAGAAAGGAATCAGATTTATCTAGGCAGAGTACAAAAAGAGCCAAAAAAAAAGTCCTTGAGTTGCGTTTTAGGAGATGAATGAGAGTTTCCCAAGTAGAACAAGAGGAAAGGCATTACCAGCATGGGGAAAGACTTTGAGATGCAAAACAACGAACATAACTAATTAGTTATAGCTGACTACAGGGTGCATTTAGGGGAATGGCAGGAAAATAGAATAATGATATCTTTCGACTTACCTTGAAAATTCTTCATGAGACTGAATAAAAATACATGTATTACAACATGAAAAAGACATAATGTTGCAGAAATGATATTTATGATTATTACTGAACTCTAGCAAGGTTCACCCTTGTATGTTTAATTTTCATGCATTTCCCCCTAGCATTCATTCCTTATTGTTAACTCTCTTTACCACTTTGCATTTTTCCTCTCTTTCCTGTGAGAAGGGTAGGAGGATTTAACATATTTCAGTAAAGATATGGTAGAGAGAAATGAGCAGAAAAAGTCAGTCCTTGTCTTACCTACCACAAACTCTTCAAAACTCACATTCCTCATATCTCTTTAGATCACAGTTATATAAAGAATTCACACAACTCATCCATGACAATAAAAAATAAGCTCCCAATCAAAAGATGAACAAAAGGACTGAATAGACATTCACCAAAGAAAATATGTAGATGGCTCACTTGTTCATGAGAAAATGCTCAACTTCACTAATTTTTGGGGAAATGTATCCCAAGGTACAAAAAGATATCACTTCACCCATGATAATTTAAAAAATATTAGAAATAACAAATATTGACATTGGATAAAGAGAGAAAGTAACTGGTACACTGCTAGTGAAATGTAAATTTTTACAGCCTCCATTTAAAAAAAGTATGATGATTTCTTAAAACAAAAGATATAAAATGTAAAAACAAAAAAACTGGGGAAAAAAGTCCCTAAGTATAGAAATACACATGACCCAGCAGTAGCACTCCTCAAATTTATCCATAGGATATGAAGCAGTAACTCAAAAGGATATTTGCACCACTATACTCACAGTAGCATGGTTCAAATAGCCCAAGCATGGAATAAATCTAAGCACCTATTGATGGATGATTAACTAAAGAAACTGAGGTCTATAGACTCACTGGAATATTACTGTGCCATTAAAAAGATAAAAGTTGTGGGCTGGAGAGATAGCACAGCGGGTAGGGCGTTTGCCTTGCATGCGGCCGACCCGGGTTCAAATCCCAGCATCCCATATGGTCCCCTGAGCATGGCCAGGGGTAATTCTTGAGTGCATCGCCAGGTGTGACCCAAAAAGATAAAAAAAATGATAAAAGTTGTGTCTTTTGGGACAACATGGCTAGAATTTGAGGTGATTAATGCTAAGCGATTTAAATAAGGAAGAGAAACAAGGCAGATTATCTCACCTCAAATGCTGAATATGAATCACCAAAGCAAATAAATAGTAGGACACAACAAAAATAATTCAGTCTCTGAAAACTATAATGGCTACCAGAATAAAAAGGAAAAAGGAACAGGAGGAATGGATAATGAAGTCCATTCCGTAGTATCATGGTACTGAAACTTCGGTGGTGGGTGCAGTGAATCTCATACACTTATGTACTCCCCAATTTTATAGCATTTGTAAGCTAATATTAAATCAAGAAAACATCTATTGAAATTATATAAAATATATATTTAAAATATTATACAGTTTTTAATGCTTTATTTCTGTTTTGGTCTGAGGGCCACCCCTGGGGGTGCTCAGGGATTACTTCTGGCTCTGTGCTCAGGGATATCCCAGCAAGGTTTGAGAGATTGATATTGGGTTCCAGAGGTCAAGCCCAGGTTTTTCCTGTGCAAGGCAAGTGCCCTACCCATTATGCTATTGCACAGGCCCAATCAACCAATGTTTTAAAGGAGTTTTGTCCTTATCATCCAAAAGAGAAACCTTGACCCTAAGACCATGACTTTCCAAACATTCTTGACTATCATAACCCATTCTAAGAAATATATTTTATACTTGAGTATATACAAACATCTAAAGAAAAGCCATGGGGGTAATTAAGGTCCATACGTAATAGTCTTTTTTTCCTAGTCTATGACACTTTTAAAAAGCATCAGTTACAATCTCTTAGTTAATTTTAATACAGGCTAGTGGATCCCAACCTGAAATTTGAAAAATACCTCTCTTCAAGATAAGAAAGCTTGTAAAAGAATTTAAAAATATATTTCACAAATCCGTCAACCTTTATTTTCTTTCTCAGTTCAAGATAATGACAAAATAAAAAAAAAAAACCCAGACCCATTTCCTGGAAAGAAAATATCCCCGGAGTTCACATGGCATGTTGTTTGACGGTAAATAAAAAATTTCGAAGTAGGGTATCTTGTATGTTTAGTGTTGCTGCCATCTAGACTTATACAAGTAGGAATTCAAAATATAGGGCTCAGGATGGAAAAGTAGCATAAGGTTTACAGTGCTTGCCTTGCATGCAGCCAACTCCAGTTTGATCCCTGATACTCCATTGATCCTCTGAGCACAAAAAGAAACAATTTTTGAGCACAGTCAGGAGTAATCCCTAAGTATGCTAGGCATGAGCCCAAAAACAAAACAACAAGAAAAAAACAGGACTCACTTGGGTAGGATGTTAATGCCCTGTGGAAAGTAGAATCATATGCCCAATGCCTTTTTGATTCACTAAGTAGCCTCTTTTACATAAAAGGCCCATCACACTTCATAACCCAGAAGTGAGCAAGCATTCCACCTTCGGGCAAGTGAAATGGGAACACAACGCCTAAATGCCTTTCCAGTCACGCACAGGTTTAAAACTCTCACCAGCAACATCACCATCACCATCTCCCTCAACAAGAAAAGAATTTGCCATTTTGACTTTTCACTTCCCTGATAATGAATTCGATTTCTCTGATGAAGTGACAATGAATACTTTTACACATGCCTGGTAGCCATTTATATGTCTGTCCTCTCTGAGGAGTGTCAATTCATGTCCTCTCCCCAATTTTTTTCTTTTTGTTTCTTTGTATTTTGTTTGTTTTTGCTTTGGGGTCACACCAAGCAGTGTTCACCTCTTTTTCCTGGCTCTGCGCTCAGGATTACTTCTAGCCGGGCTCAAGGCACCATACAGAGTGTAACAAACCCAGGTTGGCAGCATGCCATATCTGCTGTGCTATCTCTCTAGTTGTCCCTTCCCCCATTTTTGGATAGGGTTGTTGGTTTTTTCCCTGTTGTGCTTTGTGAGTGTTTCGTATATCTTAGATACCTGTTCTTTATCTGATATATGATGTGTAATTATTTTCTCCCATTCAGTAGCATGGCTTTTAATTGAACCTGAGTTTCTTTGGCCATGTAACAACTTTTAAATGAATATAGTTTCATTTTTAATTCTTCATTTTTTTTTGGTATTTTAGCAAAATACCATAGGCAGTTAAGTTCTGCCTATGTTTTCCTCAATGTATTTTATAAATTTTTGTCTAATCTTAAGATCTTTAATCTGCTTTGAATTAATTTTTGTGTAGTGCAAGATACTGCTTTAGTTTCATTTTTTTGCACATGGTATCCAGTTTTCCCAGTACCATTTGCTGATGAGGCCTTTCGGATCCACTCCATGCACCTAGCTCTGTGGGAATAGATTAACTGTCCATAAATCTGAGGGTTTATCTCTAGGGTCTCAATTCTATTCCATTAGTCTGAGATGCAATCTTATTTATTTCTGTGGAGGAGGGGGCACACCCAGCTATTCTCAGGGACTGCTCCTGGCTCTGCACTCAGGAATTACACCTGGCAGCACCAGGGGACCACCTGGGATGCTGGGATTGCCCATGGATCATCTGCAAGCAAGGCAAATGCCTTACCTGTTGTACTACCATTTGATCTGAGAGCCAAGTTTTGTACAACATAGTTTTGAGAAGTACAGCCTTATAGTATAATTAAATTATTTTTAAATTTAATTTAAGGCACTGTGATTTACAATACTACTAATGATAGTGTTTCATGATTACAATGTTCCAACACTACATCCTGTACTAGAGTGTCCCTTCCATTCATCATTGTCTCAGGGTTGCACCCCACACTGTCACCCTTCTGTGGTAAGCTTTATCCTATAGACTAGTTCTCATGTTGTGTTGTCGTGACTTCGATCATATGTGACTTCCTTACAATGTTTCTTTACATCCCAATTTTTCTGATTTAAATTCAGGAAATGAAATAATTTCCACTTTCTTTTTTTCTGACTAGTTTTGGTTATTCAGGGAGTTTTAAGATTCCTTTGAAATCTCAGTAGAGTTTGTTCTAAGTCTTTTAAGAATAGAGTATAAACCAGCAATTCTACTGCTTGGCTTCTACCCCCAAAATACAAAAACGTAAAAGTATACATACAATGGAATACTATGCAACTGTAAGAAAAGATGAGAGAGAAAAAGTGGGCGGGGGCAGGGAGGGAGAGAGACAAGAAAAGTGCCTTCCACAGAGGCAAGTGGTGGTAGTGGGGAGGGAAACTGGGGACATTGGTGGTGGGAAATGTACACTGTGAAGGGACAGGTGTTAGAACATTATGTGATTGAAACTAAGTCATAAAAAACTTTGTAACTATATATCTCACTGTGATTAAATTAAAATTTTTTAAAAGAAAGATAAAAGCTTGCACTTCACTGCAAATTGAATGGAATCAAAGAATATTATTTTATGCAAAATAAGTCAGAGGGTAGAGGGCTGAAGAGATAGTACAACAGGTAATGTGCCTGCTTTGCAGACGGTCAATCTAGATTTGGTCTTTGGCACCCATACAGTAATCAGAGCTTTGCCAGGAATGATCCCTGAGCACAGAACCAAGAGTAAACCCTGAGCACTGCAGGGTGTGGCCCCCCAAACAAAAACAAATGAAAAAGTCAGAGGGTGAAGAACAAACACTGGATGATCTCACTCATCTATGGTATACAGAGAAATAAAACAAGGGGGAAAAACTGTATCAAACAATGACAAACCCGAAATTTGAGATTTCCAAGCAGTGAGGGGTGGTGAGGAGGGGATCACTAAAGGTGACAGGGATGGGGGTCCTGGGATATTTTGGTGATGTACATAAAAACTGAAAAAGTTAAAACTTTCAGGTAACCTAAACTTAAATTTGACAAAGAAAAAAAAGGAAGTGACTTCCTCCTTAGCATCTGAAGGACAGCTCAAAGGCTTAGAGGGACCGTCTGGCCAGCCAAGAGCAGTGAGCTGATTGTGTATTGTTGCGTGCAGAGGGCACATTTCAAGGGATTTACTGTGTGTTTCTGCAATTTCTGCTGCTGGAGGTGATTCCCAGCTTCACTGCAATTAAGGGTATAAGCAGCACAACCGAAGGTTTGTCCTCTCCTGCAAGACCTGCAGCTGAAAAGACATGTGAGGACCCCAGCTAGGAAGTGTGACCCCTGGCCAGCTCAGGTGTGAGTGCCATGGGGATACCCAATGAGCACGATCACCAGAATGTGTGTGTGTGTGTGTGTGTGTGTGTGCCACAACTCCAAAAGGAGCATGTGTGCAAGTGAGGAGTGTGACACTCCCATCCCATGAGCCCCATAATCTCATGTGTGCTTGGTGAGCATCACAACCAGAAAATATGCAAACACCATACTGTGTGTGACGCCGCCCCTGCACCCCTCACCCCCTCAAGTCATTGCAATGAAAATTAAGGGAAGGAGAGAAACATAATCTCACCATGTATGCTTTGGTGTGCAACCAAGTGCCTATTAGCGCTGGAAAAAAAGCCAAAGGTCATCTGGTCTACAGCTCTCCTTCCAAACAGGATGACCAAGTAAACTTTTTCTGACTCACGAACAAGCTGTTCCCCATTGTACCGCACATGCCTCTGTGCTGCTTTAAAGGTTACTGCCATCACATTCTGGTTTGTGCTGTTTCTCCTATTGGGACCGTCTTTCCGTCCTGGGCTTAAAAATACTGCGTGTCGTTCCAGATCACCGCCCAAGCCCTCTAAGAAATCTTCAAATTCTATAGTCCCTGCCCATCCCATATCTGAAATGAGATTAAGGTCCCTGGGCTTACACCTCCCTTGGCTTTTCAGATACTGTTTAACAGACAGATAATATATGCTGAAAGAGTGATTTCTTAATAATTAAATGAAGAGGCTTATAAGAAATTGATCACGGGCAGAGAGATGACTGAAGTGACAGAGCACATCTCTAGCGGCTATGAGATCCAGAGTTTCATCCCTGGCACCACAGAGGGGCCCAGAACCCCCAAATGTGACTTGCGGCCCCCAATCACTGCTGGGTTTGACTCCTATTAAAAATAATGGAGAGATGATCCGACAGTCTGGAGTACATGCTTTTGCATGCAGGAAGCCTGGGTTCGATCCCCAGCGCTATAGAGCTTCTGAGTACCAAGCAGGGAGTAGCCCCCAAGCACTATTGGGTATGGCTCCAAGAAACAAACAAACAAATAAAAAAAGCAAGTGTAAGGCTAGTGAGCTTTATCCCCACAAGTAGCCCAGGGCAATCCTGACCATCCCTCTGTGTAGGATTCTAGGGGAAAGGCAGGGAGAAAATGAAAGTAATCCAAATTAATCTTTTCTACATCACATATATGAAAGAGCAAATGCAACGGGTTAGTATTTTATCAAGAAGATAGTTTAAGTAGGCAACTATCCTATAAGGAAGTATTGAAACTATACTTTCCCCTTACTAGGAGCCAACTTCTGCAATGATGGCAGGCACTAACACCAGATGTTTATATTATCATTTGGGAGTCACTTGTCTTGGGAAACTATATTTTTACATGTACCAGATGGAGCAACTAGGGACTTCATTTCTGGGGAGAGAGCATAGTGGACACTTTGCTTGGATCCATTATCAATCAACAGGATTTAGAGTTGGTTGACAGTCTCTCTCTCTCTCTCTCTCTCTCTCTCTCTCTCTCTCTCTCTCTCTGACACACATGTGCACACACACAAGAACGTGCAAACATACACACATGCACATGCACACACACACACCTACAGACACATACACTCCTTTTCTTTTCATTTCCACCATTTCCACTTTTCATTACTTCTTGTTATAAAAAGAACCACTAAACGTTTACTAGCACTGTCCTCCCATTGATCATCGATTTGCTCAAGTGGGCACAATAACGTCTCCATTGTGAGACTTGTTGTTACTGTCTTTGGCATATCGAACACACCAGGGGTAGCTTGCCAGGCTCTGCCGTGCGAGCAGGATACTCTCAGTAGCTTGCCGGGCTCTCTGAGAGGGGTGGAGGAATCTAAACCGGGTTGGCCTTGCGCAAGGCAAATGCCCTACCCTGTGCTATCGCTCCAGCCGATAGATGAGAAAATTTAACCAAGAAAGGGGAGGAAATGTGTTTCAGATCACTCTTGTAGAAAATAACAAAATTCATCTAAAATTCAAATCTTCTGTTGTCTGAAGAAATCAGGGACTGGGACTCTAAAGACCCCAAACCATGTGGCTTCTCAGTTTCCCTTCCTTGTCCCCATACTTCCCTCTTTCTACAGATCCCTCAGTCTCACCATGGAGGAACTTGGTCAGTTCCATCACACCAAATCTTCTTCCTGTCGTTAACCAATTCCTATTTTCAGCACCACAACTTCTTATTTTTTGTGACAATTTCACTGAAACTTCCATTTTTACCCTTATCTAACTCACATTTGCCAAACCCCAGAGCTCCTTTATTTAAAACCCTTTTGTACGTTCCAGACCAAGGTACGTATCTAGTGGGGGAAAAAAAAAGTGACTATGGGTATTTCACAATCTTATTTCCTCTAAAAAACAAATTGTATGTGTGGGGACAGTGTGGGGAGGGGAGGCTGTGCGTGGGGGTCACACCTGACTGTTCAGGGCTTACTTGGCTCTGTGCTCAAGCATCACTCCCGGTGGGCTCCAGGTACCAAATGGAGAGCAGGGTAGAGCGAGGCAAGCATCCACCCTGCTGTACTATTGCTCCTGCCCCTCCCCACCTAAAATTTTAGAAATATTTTGTCTTTTTGTGCTAGGTTAAGGAGTTTTCCTTGCATCTGGCCAATCCCAGTTTGATCCTGGCACTGTATCAGGTTCTCCAATTACTTCTAGGAATGATTGTTGAGCACAAAAAATCTTTCCTATTTCATGTGGTATATGATTTATAACATACTGGGAAGGGTGAGATCCTTCTTTTAATCAAGAAGGTAATTCTCAAGACATATAGCCCAGCAAATGATTATGCTTGCAAATTCAGCAGAAAAAGTAGCAATATTTATTGACATACCACTGAATACCAAATTTTAGTGTGTGAGTTTGTTTGTGTGTGTGTGTTGGAGGGTTGTCTTTAGGCTGCACCCAGCTGTGTTTAGGAACCACTTCAGGCAATTCTGGAAGACCATTAAGTGATGCCAAAGATTTAACTGGGGCCGCGGCATGCAAGGCAAGTGCCTTACCTGCTGGTACCCTAATTTTATTCTTTTTATGAACATCCTCTCCAGCAAGAGTGGAAAATGGATTGAAGGAATCCTCTCCTTTCTTGTTCTTTTCGAGGTACCCAACAGAGGAGAGGGTCAAAGTAGAATATAGGACAAAGAGGAGACTCTGCAAGTCTAAATAAATAAAATAAAATAAATTGTTGCAGAGTAAGTTATTAAACAGGTGAGCCAGGAATACAATTCAAGTAGCAGTGCTCACACTTAGCAAGTGTGAGGCTCTGGGTTCCATGCCCAGTGTTTCCTGCCCAGGAAACTGACAGAATTGCATCACAGAGCCATGCATCACTAGGAATGGTCCTGCCTCCCACCCATGACAAAAGACGTAATAATAATAAAGCCAAAACACACAGGCTCTGGGTCACTGGCTCAGCCTTGGCATTGCCATGCAAACTGCTATTGCACTCTGAGCCAGCCTGCGTGCACTGTTAACTCTGCTTAGCGTCTTCACCTGGAAAACAAAGTAACTACCTCATGGGGTTGCTTTGAAGGCAAAAGTATACTGAGGCTTGTAAAGCACTCAGGACAATGCTGGGCACAGGTCAAACACAAAGCATCTGTGAACTCAGCTAGATCCTCAGTCTGAAATTAATTTAGCAATCCGACCACACACGGCCGACAGACAAATCTTATTGACGTTTCAGAACCCTGAAGTTCACATCTCAGCACACACACCCAGCATCTTCTAGTGATTCAGTCGCCATCATGGACTTTTTTTCTAAGTTCACATCAGATGGGTAATGTGCCAAATGTGTAACAAGATTTAAGGGCAGCACATGTCACACAAACGTGTGAGCATCCAATCATCATGCATATGAACTGGAAAAGGATCTGCCATCACTGATTTTTTAATAGCTCTTCACACTGAAATAGAGACCCTCCTGGCCTCTCTCTGTAACTGTCAGCTGCTACTGTCCTTACACAGGGGCAGAAACAGCCTATCTAATGTGGAAGACTCAATGTTCTGATTTTGCCACTTGACAACATGTCCAACTGTAACCCAGGCCTCTACCACGACAAAATAAAACAGATCTTGGTTTGAGACTCAAACAGGTGTTATTGGTACATGTTTAATAGTGCAAAGTAAAGCTCCTGAGAGTTGGTAAAACCCACTGTCCTAAAACTTCTTTCCTATGTCTTTATTTCACTTCAATCAGGCTCTTGGCTGCAACAAATCTGGCCTTTCCAGAGTCACCAAAAAATGAGAACTTTAAATAGGACCTAACCTGACCAATCCAGATTTAAAAAAAAAATATATATATACGTGTATATATATATATATATATATTTTACACATTCGGACAGGCCTCATGCATGAAGGTACCAGCAGAGGAACCCAGGTGTGTGTAATCCCATCAACGGTCAACATCCAGAGACTTAAAAGCAAGCTCTCAGAAGCGATATCTTTGGCCTACTTCTCCCTCTAGGAGAAACTGGCAATCTTCTGAGAGTTTCCTGCCCCCATGGGACAGCCTTGCAAGCTCCCCATGGTGTATTCATATGCAAAATCCAGTAACAAGCTGGATCTCATTCCCCTGACCCTGAAGAGCCCCCAGTGCAACATCGTTAGGAGGGCCAAGTCGAAATAGACTCCTAAGATCTCAGGGAAAGGACGAAATGAGATGTTACTGAGCCCGCCCGAGAAATCAGTGACTAACGGGATATTGTGATTGATTGATTGATTGTGATATATATACATATATATGTTACATATATATATAAATTGTGGTATCAAGGATCAAACCCAGGGTCTCATGTATAAGACTAGTGTTCTACCACTAAGCTACATCCCCAACACAAGACTATTTGTTTTAGTAAAGACCACTCTCAGTGGTGCTCAGGGGGCATGCTTAGATGTCTCAGAGGATCCTAAACTTAGATTCCCAAAACCAAACTCCTGAAATTTTGAAGTTGAGGCTCTTTGATTTACAATACTGATGATGATTTCTCGTGCACAAAATTCCAAAAGTGCACCCATCACCACTGTACCCACCTCCCTTTCCCAAGGACATCAATGTCCCTCCCTTTCAACTGCCCTCCCCAACTCTGACATTTACTCCCAAACATTCTTCTCTTCAATCTGCCCATCTTGAGATAATAACCCCACCACCTTCTCCTCTCCCTCTAATCTTCCTTCATCCCTAGTCAGTAGGCAAAAATAGGATTCTTTCTACCTTGTGATACATCCAGAATCCTTCCACGCCTTGTCACCTCCAAACTTCCCAAAGGACTAGTCACTGCATCCCTCCAGAATGCTAGAATATCCTTGTCATCAGTTTTCTTGCTTTTGTTTGCCTCAAAATAGTATTTTCTCAAAACAATAGCCAAAGAGGTATCATTAAAATGTAAGTCAAGAGGTCAGAGAGTTAGTACACTTAGCAGGTAAGGCACTTGCTTTGCATGTGGCTGGTCCAGGTTTAATCCTGAGCACTGAATATGATTCTCCTGAACGCAGCCAGGAATGATCCCTGAGCACAGAGTCAGGAGTAAGCTCTGAGCACTGCAGAATGGGCCTCAAGCTGCCCTCCCTCAGAGAAATAAAATCTAAGTCCCATGATGATGCTCCTTGTTCCAATGCTTCCAATGGCTCCTCATATTCAGAAATTAAAGCCTGTGTGAGAACTACAAGGCCCGGCAGAACCCAAATTGCCCCACTCTTGTCCCAGGAGTGCTCTGACCTGCATCACCTTCTCCTCTGCCCATGCTAACTCCTCTCCCTCGCCACAGGCATCCTGGAGGTTCAATGCTTCTATGCCAAACACATCTTCTTTCTGGAACACCCAAGACATTTTTCAGAACCCCTTCCCTAGAGTTTCTTGAACCCATAGGACTGGCTCTCTCACCACCCCCGACTTAGTTGTTCCAAAGTCCTTAGGTAAAAGCTTCCCCTCGAAATGCGTTCTGAAATGGCAAACAATAGCTGCTGAGCATGCCTGCTTTTGCTTCCCTGCTTCATGTGCTCCCATGAGACTATCTTATAAACTTTATAACAAAACACATTACAAATTGTTGTTTACCCCAGCCCAGAGAGACAGCACAGTGGATAGAGCACTTGCCTTGCATGTGGCCCAGTCTAGTTTATTCCCCTGTACCTCATATGGTCCCTGGAGCAGTGCTAGGAGTAATTTCTGAGTGCAGAGTCAGGAGTAATCCCTGAGCATCATTGGATGTACCGCCTTCCCTCCCCCGCCCATCACAAAATAAAAACCAAACCCCCCCAAAAAATGCTGTCCTCCACTGGAAGACTTTGTTTTGTCTTCATGTGTGAGTGTAAGTTCTAGGCAAGTGAGGATTTTTGTCCATCCTCATTCACTGCTGTATCCCCTCCCCACAGAAGGTCCCATACAAGACATGCACTGCTAAGTTCCCCAGAGGTATCTTCGGAGTGGAAGGGAACAAAGGTTCAGGTGGTTCCTCTTACCCAGGACAGTCATCACGGTCTTCATTAGCTTCATGGGTGTCTTTCGGCGGCTGATGGACCCGCTCATATGTGGAGACAAGACATTGGTTTTCCTCTTGACATACATGTAGATCCGCAGGTACACTGCAACCATGATGGAAAAGGCCACCAGGTTGGATACAGTCCAGAAAATGAGGTAACTTCTACTGTAAATGGGGGCCAGGGACGAGCAGGTGGAGATGTCACAAAGGCAATTCCAGCCCAGTGTGGGGACTGCCCCCATAAAGATGGCAATGGCCCAGATGGACAAAATGAGCAGTGTCACCCTCTTCTTGGTCAGGTTGCTATGGACCCTCATGCGCATGATAGACATGTGGCGCTCCACGGCAATGACCAGTAGGTTGGTCAGGGAGGCGGTCAAGCTAGTGTCCAGAAGTCCCTGGCGGAGAAACCAGCGGTTGACAGTCAGCGTTTTGGAAACCGGGCCAGTGTTGAACATCAGGAATACGTAGGCGATTCCAGCAAAGAAATCTGCAGCAGCCAGGTTAGCCAACAGGTAGTAGAAGGGGAAGTGAAACTTTCTGTTTTTGATCACTGCCGCAATGACCAGAGAATTGGAAAAAAAAATAAACAAGCAGAAAAACGTGCCAAAGCACAAGACAATCACGAGTTTCGTTCCTGTCCATTCATCGGCAGTGACTGTGTTGCTCCTGTTATAAAAAAAGTCCATCTGCTTATCATAGTGACACTCATTCATGGTGGAGAAGGACAGAACATCCTGGAAAAAAAAATTTGAAAAGAAACAAAAATTAGTCTTTACAAAAAAAAAAGCAGCTGTTAAAGCACCAATTGTCACTGCAAAGCCCGTAGTTCCCTCCAGTTCCTGTCAACCTTTTAGCCTCTGTGTAAATATCCCTTATTCCAGGACCTCACTCCCTTCCTAACACCATGTACCTCCCATTCTCCCATCACAACTGCCGTGCTTGACAGGGTAGGTGGAAATTTCAGCGGGAGAGGACCTGCATCTATTTTGTCTAGCATGACGCCACCATGAGCCCCTTGGTGGTCTGTCAAAAAAGGTAAACTTTTGACAGATATTTGCCAAATGGCTGGTGGGTTGGCTGAATGAATGAATGACAGATAGTGGCGGCAGCAAAAGTCAAATATTCTTGACCTCACTGCCATCTCCACTTTGCATGGGTAACAATTATGATGATTCATGTTAAAGCTTTTTCCTAGTGTTTTCCGGGAAGCAATTGGCTCATTTCTTATTGATGGGACACATTCCCGAATCAAGGGAAGTTTGGTAACCAAGCCAGGAACATTCTTGCCAAGATAATAGTGTTTGAATTACTCTTCAGTAACCAAATGGCTGCCCCTAGAGATCAATTTCCATCCTTCCAGATTCCACTCCTGAACCTCAAGGTACACTTGTTAATGGTAACACTCATGCGTTAAATAAGAATGTGGTGCTTGGCAGGAGTCGTTCACCTCAATTCCCCCTCTGTATTTTTTTGTTTGTTTACTTCATCCTTATGGTCTCCTGATCTGAACTGTATCAGTGTGGTTTTGTTCATTAAATTTCCCAACTCTGCCACTTCAAGTCAGTTTCCTTCCACCACTCACTATGGCTTCAACACAGTAGGTGGTGGAAAAGAGTGAGATGTGGAGTTTGGGTCAAAATCCTACTTGATGTGGCTGTCAGACCACACCTATCAGGTGAGAGAGAGAGAGAGAGCGTTTTTGGAACATATGGTTCGAAACAGACCTCAGATCTGGGTGTCAGACAGAGAAGACAGTCATCTCAGTCTAAGACTTCCTGAGTCCCAAGAAAAGAGGGGCCAAGGAGCTGGGTGGAAGCCCTACAGATGCCTGTTCATCATTGCTCAGAAGAAAGATGAAGGATTCTGGGTTATTGCAGTCTGGTTGTTTTCATGAACGGTCCAAGAAGAGTGATCTCTAATTTTTCTTGAGCTCAGGAATCTAGTTTCTTGGAAGAGTGGCCACAGATGGGTTCTTTCAAAACAGGTGAAGCTGCAGCAGTTTATTTTCTGGAGAACCCAAGATCCAGTACACCGAAGAGTCCAGTAATGAAAAGAAAGTGGCTCTCATGGGGAAAGCTTAATTTTAAGATGCTTTATACACTCTGTAAAGTAGATCAGGTATCAATTTGAAGTAGTTCTAAGTAAAAACATATCATTTTTTTCTAATTTGTATTTTAGTGATAGGATGATACTTTCAAATGGATTATATAATTTCTTCTCTGCCATTACAAATAGAAGGTAAAATTTGATAATATCACTTGGTAATGCTTATGATAAACTAAAAGTGGTCTCAAGAGACAAATAGTTCTAGTGCCTTTCAATTATAAGGAAGGGGAACTCAATTTTAATAATGACAAAACAAAATTTACTCTCTTTGGCAGATACTCACTGATCTTAGATAATTCTATATGGGAGGTCAATGGATCTATACTAAAAGAGAATTTTCCCAATTAAAAATATAGAGATTATTTTGATAGTGTCATAATATTACAGTATATGAATATACAACATGACCCCTAAATCTTGAAAATTTAGATTATATTAAATATTTTAATTTTACTTTTAAGTCTTGGAAGGCTACACCTGGCAGTGCTCAAGGCTACTACAGTTCAATGCTTGCAGTTCACTTGTGGAGGTGCTGGGGAACCACATGGCATTGAGGGAGTGAACTCAGGACTGTTTTTTGCAAATCTCAGTGGACACTCAGCCTACTGAGTTATCCCTCTGGCTCCAATATTTTGCTCTTATAAGTAAGGTTACATTCTGGTGGATTGTAATATTTTCACATTTACTTAGATTTAAAACTAAAAGATGTAAGTGTATTTAAATGGTTTATGTATATGTAATTTAACTACCCTTAAGACAACATATTTCAAATACCACAGACAGTTGATGAGAGTTAAATAAAACATACCAATGTAGTGAAAATATATTCAAGTATTTAAGGCAAAAACTCAGCTTTTTATTGA
This sequence comes from Sorex araneus, assembly GCF_027595985.1. Taxonomy (NCBI): domain Eukaryota; kingdom Metazoa; phylum Chordata; class Mammalia; order Eulipotyphla; family Soricidae; genus Sorex; species Sorex araneus. Next base: position 73,237,513 of record NC_073306.1, read on the forward strand.
ATCAAAAGTAGACAAAAATGTAAGACAACACAAGAACCACATGAGAAATTCTAGTGATGCAATTATTGTGCTTCCTTTTACTAATAAAATTTTTCATGCACTTTATTTTGCTATATGCTTTATTTGGGCCACACATAGCTGTGCTCAGGGCTTACTCCAGGATCATTCCTGTGGGCTCAGAGAACCAAAAGGGGTTCTGGGGCTTGAACCCGGGTCTACCACAGGCAGGACAAGTGCCTTATTGGCTTAACACCATCTCTCTGGCCTAATCTTGCTATATGTTTTAGGTAGCTAATAGAAACATATTTCTACCATATTTATTTGTTATCTATGATAAATTCATCAGCAATATTAAATTGAATAGGTAAGAAAAATGTCATTAAGAGTCTACAAAAATTATCACAATTTTCCTAATTTCTTTTTGAAGATGTCATAATTTTTTATATTGATGCTCACAAATTTGGATGAATGTATAATTATGATGCCCTAAAACCTCAATGATTTTTACTTCAAAAACTTCAAATTCAACTCCCTCCCCCCATCAAAACCAAAATGGTACATTTTAGTACATATTTTAACAAAAAAAATGTCCTGAGACTGAGAAGTTCTTTTATCTTACAAAGTTGAGAAACCACAGAAAAACCATGATTGACCAGAACTCCCACCAAGCCATTCCCAATGTTCTAACCACAAAGACTACTTTTGGGAGGAATGGACAATGCAACCCCCAAAAAACTCACATAAGAAATCAGTAAGAGAGATTCCACAGAACACAGTTCTATACAGCCATTGAAATTCCTGTTTATTAAAGGTTACAGTAATATCAAAATAAGCTATGAAACTATTTTAACTATAAATAATTGCAAAAATGTGCACCATAAATATTTTTTTAAAAACTATAAGGAAAACAATCTTAAAATGTAAATAGTTAATTTGAAATGGTATAACTGCAGGTTTTTTAAAAATTCTTTCCAATTTCTTCTATGTGCAACTTCTGAAATAAACCAATTTTTAAATGTTACAGATTTTGTCTTAGGACTACATATTCTACTTAATATATTTAACCTTTCTTTAACAACTATAGCCCTGCAAAATCAAAACTCATGGGGCTGGAGCGATAGCACAGCGGGTAGGGCGTTTGCCTTGCACGCGGCCGACCCGGGTTCGAATCCCAGCATCCCATATGGTCCCCTGAGCATGGCCAGGGGTGATTCCTGAGTGCAGAGCCAGGAGTAACCCCTGTGCATCGCCAGGTGTGACCCAAAAAGCAAAAAAAAAAAAAAAAAGCAAAATCAAAACTCATGTTCAAAAGCAAAGCCACAAGCCATAAGCCAAAATCTGCTTCATTTATTATTATTACTATTACCAACAGAGTGGAACAATAGCACAGTGGGTAGGGCGTTTGCCTTGCACACGGCCGACCTGGGTTCGATTCCTCTGTCTCTTTTGGAAATCCCTCTCGGAGAGTATCCCACCCGCACAGCAAATCCTGGCAAGCTACCCGTGGCGTATTCTATATGCCAAAAACAGTAACAAGTCTCACAATGGAGACTACTGGTGCCCGCTTGAGCAAATCGATGAACAATGGGATGACAGTGCTATAGTGCTGTGCTGTTACCAACATAGCACACTTCAGAATTTTTAGGTGGAAATGCAACTGAAGTGGTTTTCTTTGCACTGCTATAAAATCTTCCATGCTGACAACTAAGTACATCAGCATGACACTTTCACCTCTGTCCTATAAGACACTTCCTAATGCAACTACCCCAGGCTCCAAAATGAACAGGAAGTTCCATGACTTCACTGATTTTGATTTTTTTTCCCTCCTCTGCCTCCACACAATGCCAATCTTGTTGATGGTTCCCAGGACATGGTTAACTACAGACCAACACATTTTCTTAGCTAGAAGTCACCAAAAACTTTAGTGAGTTTATAACAAATGATGGATTTATTTTCTTAAAATAGAATTATTTAATCCTAACCTAAGTATCTCCTCCAGATACATACCTTCTCTGATCAACCCAAATTAATCTTCCAACTGTCACTAATGAAAGCCCTAGTTATTATCAGAGCACTTGCTATTCAATACATGCTTCTTTTATGCTTACTTTTTTTTATTGAATCACCATGAGATGCAGTTACAAAGCTGTCATATTTGAGTTTCAGTCATACAATGATCGAACATCCATCTCTCCACCAGTGCACATTTTCCACCACCAATGTCCGTAGTATCCATCCCCCTTCCTGGTCTTCCTCTTGCCTCTATGGCAGACAATTTTCCCCATACTCTCTCTCTACTTTGGGGCATTATGGCTTGCTATATAGATACTGAGAGGCTCTCATGTTTGGTCCTTATTTACTTTCAGCACACATCTCCCATACTGAACGATCCCTCCAATCATCATTGACTTAGTGATCCCTTCTCTATTCCAGCTGCCTTCTCCCCCAGCTCATGAGACAGGTATCCAACTATGGAGCAATATTCCTGGCCCTTGTGTCTATGGTCCTTAGGTGTCAGTCTCATATTATTTTATATTCCACAAATGAGTGCAATCATTCTATGTCTGTCTCTCTCTTTCTGATTCATTTCACTTATGCTTACATTTTTTTAATCTGTCCCCCACCAGTAGACTTTACTTCTCCAGTAGAGCAGATACCTAGCCTTTTATGTTCATGTCTAAAGCATCAGCATTTGTGGAATCAATTCTCTTACAGTATCTCTTCCTCTACAGAAACAAATAGATTGCCTTAAATGATTTCCACATCACCTACTTGACATGAAAATTACTGAAATTCTTTACTTCCTAACTTTGTGTTCTTGTATCAGTGACCCATTATTTCCATTTTATTATTGCCATCTTTAATTGCTAATATTGCAGTGGCTACTGTGTGCCAGAATAAGAATTTCACCCTCGTCATTTTGTTTAATCCTCCCCGCAGTGAGGCAGATCCTCTGATTACACTCATGTCACAATTAAGGAAACTGAGGCAGCTTTCTCTAAGGACACACTAGTAGTAGGTGGAAGACTGCCGGTTCTGTTTAGGCCAGTATTCCCCCGTGATGGTCTACTACACTCTGTTTTCTCTCCAAGAACTGTAGTTATGCTTACAATTACCAAATTAGTATGGATGTAATCAAGTCACCTTCAAGACCGACACTATAAAGGAAAAAAAAAGCCTTTGGGTATTTTTTGTTTTGTTTTAATAGCCTTAAAAGAACAGAAAAGGCACCTTTCTGAAAATAGGTTTTCAAAGTTTATGGAGAGTAGGCCACAACAAGGTCAATTCCAAGACTAGCTGACCATTGCTAAACTTAAATTCGGCCAAATCCCATCTGGATTTCTTTTTTTCACTTCTTCTTCTTCTTTTTCTTTTTCTTCTTCTTTTTTTATATTTCAGGTTTAGAGGTTTGAATAATTCTGACCAAGAAACAAAAGATGTTAAATTTTGGAGCTATTACCACAACTTCAAACTTGACTAATTTAAGGCTTCATAAAATGATGGTTTAGAAAGTCTATATGTGGAACCCAAATGAAAACTTCATAAGCAAAGCTTTCATTTAGACTCTCCCAAACTTGATTCTCTGACAAAAAAAAGGTCCAAACCAGTCCATAATGTGGAAACAATTATGAAAATTAAGACATTTGAAAACCACTGGGCAGCTTTTATTTCTAGCTACATCTTGCAAGACAAGTTGCTGCTTGCCTTTCAGCTGGCTTTAGTAACACTCTCCTCTCCCACCTCAAAAGCACTGGTGTGCATCCCAAACAAGGTCAGCTGGTGCTGGACACAGTTGTGTTCCTATGGTCCCAACAGTTGAACAGTCCTCTCATCGCTGGAAACCGTGGCAGAGGGGAGTTGGGGGTGAGGTTGGTTGGTATGCTCACAACAGATGAGAGAACAGTCCTATGTAAGCAATCACAGTTGCTCACTGACTTCTTAATAATTCATGTTAATGGCAAAATAAGGAAAGCATGGGAGACTTACATCTACATATTATCCCTGGGGTTCATATTAGCCATTAGTTTCAAGGTCTTTGGACGGCCTGTTCCCTCTGCCCTGAAACCTCTTCAGTGGACACCCACAGGGCTCATTTCTCTACCTCATTCTTGCTCAACTGTCACTTCATTAGACAGCCCTTTCCTGCCCCTCTCTAACAGAGCACCTCACCCTACCCCACTGCACTCTCACCCGTTTTATTTCTTCACTCATTACTTAACTCCATCCACTTGGGTTCCGCTCTGGCCCCCATGCACTAAGGCAGGGACGTTACGCGGTGATGGTGCGTTTCTGGGCCTGCCACAATGTGGGAGGGGCTCAGTAAGTGCTCGGAAAATTAGGTGTGCCCAGACACACACACACATACACACACACACACACACACACACACACACACACACACACACACACACACACACTGACCTTTATCCCAGCTAAGCACCATTCTTCATCAGTGTCCTCTACCTGGGGTCTTTTATGTTTTCATTCCCTCTGCTGACTGAGAGGGGCGAGCAGTGGTATTTCTACCCTCAAAAAGCTACCTGAGGGGCTGGAGCGATAGCACAGCGGGTAGGGCATTTGCCTTGCACGCGGCCGACCCGGGTTCGATTCCCAGCATCCCATATGGTCCCCTGAGCACCGCCAGGGGTAATTCCTAAGTGCAGAGCCAGGAGTGATCTTTGTGCATCATCGGGTGTGACCCAAAAAGCAAAAAAGAAAAAAAGCTACCTAAAGTGCAATCCTCACAAAAGAATTCTGTCCCCTGTCAGGAAGGACTTCAAGGATATTAAGAACTATCACTTAACTTCACACATAATTTCAAAAGGTATATGGGGGTGTCTGTGGAGGTAGGAACGGTGAGGGAAGCAGTGATTGATTGCAACAAAATAAAGTACCACTGGATTACAACCCAAATTACCCATGAGTTTTTTTACTGATGTAAATTAATGACTAAGTTCAAAAATAAATATGAGAGGTCTGGCCTCTGCAGAAGAATTCCTAATAAAGGATGTTGGTATACAACACTACAGCTCTCTGTCCACAAGTGTGGGACAGACATGGTGAGTTCTCTCACCGTTAGGAGAGAGGGGGACAAAAGTGAGAGGAATACTACTTCAGTCAGGAGATGAATCAGTGGCGGTGGATGCCATATTGCTGGTCTCTAACCTTATGATACTTGAAAATTACACTGTAATCCTTCTCCCAAGAATCCAAAGTTCAGCCAATCAGAGGGACAGCCTCAGATACCAGTTAGAGGGATATTCTTAAGAATTTTTAATCAGGGTTCTTAAGTCAAGCAAAGCCAGAGACTGCAGATGTAGCTCAAGGACAGACACATGCTTCACAGTTTTGAGAAGGCTTGGATCTGAGCCACAGCAAACAACTCTACCTTCTCTCACCCCACAGTTTTCGAGTTCCCACAGTAGAACATAAGCAAACTATAGCTTTAATTAATAATTATATATCCATATTGAATGCCCATATTCAATATGCCAAAAACAGTAACAATAACAGGTCTTATTCCCCTGACCCTGAGAGAGCCTCCAATTGTTGTAAAGATGAGTAAGGAGAGGCTGCTAAAAATCTCAGGGCTGGGATGAATGGAGACATCACTGGCGCCCGCTAGAGTAAAACGACGAACAACAGGATGACAGTGATACAATGATATCCATATCAGTTGGATAATTATATGGAATCTACCATATTAACCAAGACGTTGATGATAGCAGAAACGCAGGAAAGGGAGTATGAAATGGGAACTCCACTATTTGTTCAATTTTCCTGTAAACAGCTCTATAAATAAGTAAATATTCAGAATAAAATGGAAAGGACCAAGGAAACAGCTCATTGATCAGGGGCACATGTTTTGTCAGTGTCCGGGCCCAAGTACCAACTCCAGAACCACATACCCACCAAGAGCTATAGGGTGTACTCCTGGAGGACCCCTGAGCACTTCTGGGAAGACCCTGGCAGGTCCTGACACTCTAGGACCAAATAACTCCACATTCTCAGGGCTGAGCACAAAGCTGTGAGAACTGGTTGATGAGTACCACATGGAGTAGTCCCCATGCTCCTGGAGCACTGTTTGGGAGATGCCCCCAAATTAATTTTTAAAAGAAAAGCATAAAAGAAAGAGGAGGAAGAAGATGTTCTTAACTCTGCATATACAGCAAGAGTCCTAAAATAAATAAAGCCTCATGTCTCCTAAGCCAATACTTTACTCTTTGTGAGGGTAAAATACACAGAGGAGTAACAGCTTGTTTGCAATTCAATTTAAATTCAGTTTGCACAGGATATTGTGTGTAATCATGTATTGGAAGCTTCTGACCTTTTTTTTTGAGAGTGTAAAGCTAACCTATTTACTTTAGGGTAACTCTAAAGGGTAGTGACCCATCTGCCACCCGATCTTCATACACAAGATCATGTCTCTTCAGAAAGCTAAACTCACTTTGCTAGAGTTTCCTTCATTTCTTAAGAAAGAGGGGCTGAAGTGATAGCACAGTGAGTAGGGTGTTTGCCTTGCATGCAGCAGACCTAATTTGAATCCCAGCATCCCATATGGTCCCCCAAGCACCGCCAGGAGTAGTTCCTGAGTGCATGAGCCAGGAGTAACCCCTGTGCATTGCCGGGTGTGACCCAAAAAAAAAAAGCACAAAAAAAAAAGAAAGAAAAAGAAAGAACGGCAAACTCAGGCACACAAACCATTCCATCTAGCTCCTCTTTTCTCCACATGGCAACAAGGTCTCCACAATACACCTCTCCTCCCTGACAGCTCCAGGGAGCAAAGGTTCAATCTCACGGTCACACAGAAGAGCAGGCGCATTCTTGGGGCATTTGGGAAAGGAAAGAAACCTCTGTTCCTGCAGACATGGCCAGCTCGAAGATTGTAACACAGTAGCTGGAACTTGATGAAGGAGACGGCTTACTGAGCCCCTTTCAGTAAGGATATAGTGCTAGCTCAATGACTACTTTTTCTCCATTGAGTGGGTGTATGTACTGAAGGCCACAGTATATATACACAGCCTCTCTCCTAAGACCTATTTAATAAACAACTCTCATCAAATGCATTGTTCCCAGATGTCAGGGATGACCAAAGAGTGTCTTAAGCCTCTTTATTAAACAGGAAAGCAAATCTGCAAACACATGGATCTAAACTGAACAGAAGATGGGAGTGAAGGAGTTTTACATGCTCAGCAAATTCCTGGACTTAGTTTATTCAGGTGTGATGTTAATCTTTTTGTTTACCTTATTATATATTTTTTCTTGTGTTGTGCCAAGGGTCAAACCCAGGGTCTCAAACATGCAAGGCAAGTTCTCAACTGCTGCGCTACATCTCTGTCCTGTTATACGATTTTATTCTTATCTAATCCATTGAGTTAGAAAAAAACAGGAACATTTTGTCCTTTGCCTCTCATAAAAGAAAAAGTACTAATCAAGATGTTTAAAATTAATACTTATAGGTAATATAACTGCATGTTCTACTATGCAGCAAGTAATCCTTAAATTGTTGTATAATAAAATGTTAGTAGCTTTACTGTTTGAGGTAGTAATGTCAAAATTTTAAATGTGGCTTTTCATGGCTGTAAGAGATCTTTTTTCTGGGACAATAAATTGTGTCACTTTGTGAAAAATGTATTCTGGGAAAATTTTAAAGTGCTTGCTCACAGCAAATGACTTCTGATGAGAAGAAAATCAGATTTCTCCACATTGTAAAATTTGCAACAGGAAAACTTTCGGTCCAATCTACTTGCTATAACCACAGCATGGAAATGCATTCCCCAGCTCACCCCATTTCCTGCCAGTCCTCTACCAGTCCTGAGAAGGAGGCCAGAGTATCTCCCAGATAATCTCCCGCTATTTCAAGCAACAGGTCAACAAAGAGTGTGCTGAAGGGACCCCTGCAAAGCTGCCAGAGACCAGAGCAGCCAAGGTTAGCAGCTGCCTTGAATTCTGAAACTTGACTCAGAAAGGAAATTCTCATTTTGAAGCACGTGGCTGTAGCAGGAAACCGTTCCCCCAAGCAGGGAGTCGGAGGTTCCAAGGGGAAAGCACGACTGTTATCAGGAAGCAGGATTTCTCTCCAAAGGCTCCCCCAGCTCCCCTCCGCACCAGGCCTGTCTGATGCCATGCAGAGGTCACGGGAAAGCATATAAAGGCCTCTGAATACTGTGCCCCATTTCATTTTCTTGACCTCTACCAGCTCCTCATCTGCGTTCTTCCTGCATGCTTACTTAACTCTGCAGGACTGGCATCTAGGAACCCTGTGCACAGGTTTCTTTGCCCTCCAGAGAAGACAGGTGATGGGAAAGAGGGTGCAGGTGAGGCTGAGACCTGCCGAGCTGCCTGTGGCTCAGGCTTTCCTCTGCCTCCTCTACTTGGAGGTGAAAGGATGTAATTCCTCATCACCTGCGGGCTCCCATGATCTTGTAGAAGTAGGACCCCCCACTAGTTAAGGGCTACCTTCCCTCCAAGCACCAGTTTGACTGTATCAACTGTTTCCTCTAGAACTTGGCTGAAAACAGATCTCACTTAAAGTGCATTGTAATATAACAAACGTTTCTGTTTGAAGGTTTGTCATGTGTTTGGGATTTTCCTAAATCTTTTAGTAAGCTCTAACCAAACTTTCATTTCCTGTCTCTTCACAGAACAAGCCTGAGGAGAAAAGAGGAATAAGCATGTTCCCAAGACAGGGACCAGGACCACTCATCTTGCGATGCCATCCATGTCCCCATGCACACACCAGAACTCTCCTAACTTCTTTACACACAGTGATTGAGCGAACAAGTGATTTATCTCTGCTCGTGGGGGTTAGAGAAAATGAAGATGATGACATTAAAACACTCCTGGGTGTGGCCCCACGATAAATAATGAATAAACATAAAATGGCTACACACTTGAATCAGAGTTCACACACTTGGCCATAGCACACCTGAAATTATACTTTGGTTTTGGTGCCAGGGGTCACGCAACCACAATGCTTTCAGAATTACACTCAGAATGTGGAGGGTACCAAGGTTCAAGACAGGTTCTCTGCCCTGAGCCATAACCACGACCCTTAAAACATGGACCTTTGTTGGGAGGAAGCATCTAATGTGCTCAGGACTTCCTCCTGGCTCTAAGCTCAGGAATCACTCCTGCTGAAACTTGAGGGATCCTATGCCAGGGACGGAACCACGGTTGGCCTGTGCAAGGCAAGTGCCTTACTCTTTGTACTCCAGCCCTAAAGATGGCTTTTCATTTACTAAATATGATACTCTTTTAGCAAATGGGGGAAAGCCTTTGCTACTGTAATGTAAACACAATCAGTCTTTATTCCTTATCAGTCTTAATTCCATTTCAGTCTTCATTCCTTTACTGGAAGCCGCTTAAGGAATGGACCAGATTTCTACTCATGTCTGTGCAGCTGCCAACCAGTGTAGGGACACAGCAAATGTTTGTTTGTGTCAGACAGTTGATGGAGGGCAAGCAGAAACCTGATCGCACTGAACTGAATAACGCTTGGTGAATTTGAAAGTAGAAAGAAAATATAGACTATTCTTTTAAGAAATTTGCCTGAGAAATATTTGGCACCTCTCCCATGGCATTCAATATATTTTATTCAATATTTGTCTTAACCTCACTTCTAATCCTGTCGGGAACAGAACTGGCATCCTCTGCGTCTCTGTTCCATGAAGCACAAACACCGAACCTTGCATAATGAACACAAAAGAAAAACATCTTTGATTGGGCTAAAGAGTCCCCGATTTTCTGGTTTCCCACTGGAAGTTAATGATCAGATTCTCCTTTCTTAAAACTCCAGCAGGTAGGGCATTTGCCTTGCAGGTGGCCAAACCAGATTCAAGTCCTAGTGCCCCTTATGGTCATCTGAGCCTACAGAAGTGATTTCCCTGAGCAAAGAAAGAGAGATAAGCCCTGAACACCACTGGGTGTAACTGCCCCCCACTGCACACCATCCCCAAATGGCCTCCCATGATCTCTGTGACTCTGCTCTCTCTTCATCCTTGCCCCACTGATCAATATTTGTCTGCCGCTCTTAATCAACTGACAGGTACTAGCTCTCAGGCCCCATGTCTCTTCCCTATAAACTTTCTTCCACCAGAATGATATGGCTTACCCTAATTCCTCTATGGGAAAGACTTCCGAATAATGAGCTCAAGCCCTGACACCCCTCCGACTCTATCGTGCTAAACATGCATGTTACCATCAAGACCAAACACAAGGATGTGGCTCCTGAGGGCAGCAAACACACAGATGGGAACCGTCGCCTGCAGATGGTCATGAGGCCACACTAAAGAATTAAGTTTTGGTTTGGGTGGTATTGCGGTGCTGGAGGGCTGGGGTGGGGGGTGGGACACAGGGTGGTGGGGAGGGACTCAGGGCCTCACCCGAGGTCGGCAAGTGCTCTATAATGAAAGCCACATTGCCTCTGAAACAAACATTTGAGTTTAAACATCAGTTTTTTGTCAGAGATGAGATGAGGCCTCGGACCCCACTCGCTCTCAGCCAATAACACTGCACCTCGGCAGAAAGACCAGAAGTGGAGAGGTTCCATCCATCCCCGTGGGCAGTGCCGCTTGTTCTTCATCTCTGGACACTTTGCCTGGGGTCAGGGCCGACAGCAGGTGCTCTGGCCCAGCAGCCCTGGTTTCTCACCACTGTTGTGTTCCAGAACTTCAGATCCGCTCCCTACATCTGCGTTCTGCATATAGATCAGTAGGTTCTAACCTCAGTTCCAAACCTGAGTACTTAGGTCTGAAATTTTCTCACATTCCCTGCCTTCTGTATTGTATTTGCTTAGTTTTACTGAAATATATATATATATATATATATATATATATATATATGTGTGTGTGTGTGTGTGTGTGTGTGTATGTATGTATATGTATACACACTGTAGCACCGTCGTCCCATTATTCATTGATTTTGCTCAAGCAGGCACCAGTAACATCTCCATTGTGAGACTTGTTGTTACTGTTTCTGGCATATCAAATACGCCACGGGTAGCTTACCAGTCTCTGCCATATGGGCAGGATACTCTTGGTAGCTTGCCGGGCTCTCGGAGAGGGGCTGAGGAATCGAACCTGGGTCAGTCATGTGCAAGACACTCTACCCACTGTGCTATTGCTCCAGCCCATATATATATATATATATATATATATATATACATATGTATATATATGTATATATGTATATGTATTTTCCCTTGCCAGCTTCATCACATGACATGTCTCCACTTTTCAGACTGCATAAAAAGATCAGCAAGACCCCTGACTCCATTTTTTTTTACTTTTTGGGTCACACCCGGCAATGCACAGGGGTTACTCCTGGCTCTGCACTCAGGAATTACTCCTGGCGGTGCTCAGGGGACCATATGGGATGCTGGGAATCAAACCCGGCTTGGCTGCGTGCAAGGCAAACGCCCTACCCGCTGTGCTATTGCTCCAGTCCTCTGACTCCATTTTTAAGAAAATCTGCTGGTTTTCTTTTTCCTTCTGGTTGTGAGGCTATAGCTGGTGATGCCCAGGAGACAATGATTTGCCAGAATTGAACTCTGGACTTCCACAGGCAGAGCATGTGGAAGGTTGGGGCGGGAGCATATGGTGCTAGGGAGGGAGTCAGGGCCTGACCCGTGGCAGGCAAGTGCTCTATAATGAGAGTCACGTCTCCTCTGGAACAAACTTTTGCGTTTACACATCAGTTTTTTTTTTTTTTGTCAGAGATGAAACGATGAATTGAGGCCTCAGGCCTCACCCAGCATCCCAGACTCAGGAACCCGGTTCTTTGCGCAGACACTGAGCTCTGAGCTTGTTGTCTTTCTTCTCACTGGCCCGTAATGATTGACTGCCCTGTGAGTGCTCTCGCAATTACTTCTTAGTATCATTATTTAAAGTTCTAGGACACAAAGTGCTGTTGTGTTCACCTTTTCTTACTTGCAGAGTAACAAATTCCAATTTCCAGATTGATTGCGGCTAAGGAGGCCACAAAACTCATTTCTGTCAGCGGAAAGCGGGTGCCAATGCTACGTGCCCCTTCTAGGTTAGCCCAGACACACTGAGTGTGCACCTCTGTGTTCCCATCTGTCTTCCTGCAAACTGGGACGACAGATCTGTGAGCTCACTCTGTCAAGCCAGACACTCAAGAACAAAAACCGCCAATAAACATTCAGATGTATTTACAGCAAATTGATATTGCTGGGAAATACAAGGGCAAGATCAATAGACTTGGCTCTGAAGGGAGCATAAACCAAAAAAGCTTGGTCTCTGGCAGGCTTGAAATCAAGGAAATCAGTTTTTCAACAAGGAGAGGAAAAATTTCAGTCTCCTCCAGGTTCCTGTGTTTTTAGGGTCTTCTGTGCCAGAGATGCCCAGAACGCGAGGTGAAGGTGTCTGAAAGGAGCAGAACATGAGCAAATATAGCAAATATACATTCTGTGTATGACAAGAAGAGGTGAGTATGGGCATGAATTGTTATTAAGTCTGTAAGCAATAGGGGAAAAGAATGAATAGCCAGAAAAGGAGGGTGGTGGTGCTGCGGAAGTGAGAAGCAAGAGGATTAGAAGTCAACAGCTACTGCAGTTTTAGATGGCAAAACACACTTTCACCGCTCACATTTCCAGAGGCTTTCCATGGGGTATCGAGAGGGAACGAAAGAAGACAGATCTATGGAAAAGACAAAGCCAGGTCCATCTCCATGCTCTAGTCCTTTTCTTAGAGGACCTCAAGGAAGAAAGAGTAGTGAAGGAGCAAGAAAGATGGACCAAGCTCAGAAGTTTGAAAATAGAGCAGGCTTAGACACTTGGTCCAAAATAGAATGTGCATGTGGCAACTGGTGACTGAACCAACCAGAAGCAAACAGATCAGGAATTGTCTGATATGGCTGCCATGAAATATGATCTGTCCTCACCATTCTTTGGTGAGCACTGATCTCCAACATGGAGCACACGTTTTCCTATTCATGTTTCAGACACCCAGGTTAACAGACAAGAAAGAATTTTCCAGGAGACAACAACAAAGGCAGGTCCTGAGTGACTCTTCAAGAGCAGACACAGGAACCCACCACTGAAGTCACTCCACTCCCATGCTAGGCCTGGATGACACCAGCTCTACAGGGCTTTACCATCTCCCCCCCTTCCCCATCATTTTAATGTTCTTTTGCATGGGAGCTTCTTGTTCTGTTCTGATTTGTTTTGTGGTGTTCTTGATTCAGCTCCTCCACTGTAGAGTGGGTGTTTGTCAGTCAGAACAAGGAAGAAAATAAGTCTTTCAGCTCAGTTTTTAAAATAGAGGGGAGGGTCAGAGAGACCGTACAGCAGGAAAAGAGATTGCTTTGTACCTGATCAACCCTGATTCAATCCTCAGTACCACACATGGCCCCCCAAGTTTTTCCAGGAGTGATCACTGAGCATAGGGCCAAGGGTAAGCCCTGAGCACAGCCAGGTGTTTCCCCAAACCTAAGTCAAATAAAATAAAGAACTCTGCTTTTAGAAAAAAGCAGAGTTGAGGCTAGAGTGATAGTACAGAGAGTAGGGCCTTTGCCTTGCACGCAGCCAAACCGGGTTCAATTCCCAGCATCCCATATGGTCCCCCGAGCACCACCAGGAGTAATTCCTGAGTGCAAAGCCAGGAGTAACTCCTGTGCATTGCCAGGTATGACCCAAAAATAAAAAAAAAAGCAGAGTCTAAGCAAAAATATGGGCAGAAGGTTTTAAAAATAAATAAAATAAAACAGAGGGTAGAGAAAGGAAGAACAGATTTGTGGAGTCCTGGGAACCCAAACCTTTGCAAAGAAAGCACATCAGTCTACAATTCCAGGGAGGTAGGAAAGGGAGGGGCGGGAGCAGAAGCTCTGGTGTGAGCTGGACCTAGGTCAGGTCCAGGGCTTTCAGCAAACACTCTAACTTGGCACACTGCTGACCTGGCGAGAATTGAAAACAACATTTATAAAGAGCTTAATAAGAAGCTTGGCACACAGGTAATTCTCAACAAACTGGGGCATAGGACTCCCCCCCCAAAGTTACATGGCTGAAAATTTCTAGAAAATCCAATGGACTATACAACTAGCATTGTATTATTCCGTTTAATAAGGACCTATGGCAAAGTCATCCTATATTGCGTCTAAAATAACTCCCATTCAGGAAAGCTTCCCCCTGCTCAAGAATATGAAATCATGATACAAGGGCAAAACATAAGGCATAAGGGAAGGAGGATGAGAGGGAGAGGAGCGACAGCATGGAGTGATAGAAGAGCAACAGGCTTCAGGTTCTGAGTTCAAATGCTACAGACAACTGTGCAGGGCAGTTGGAGAGAATTGCTGCCACAACTAACACCATACTCACACTCAACAGTAAATACCATCCTCAATAGCAAAAGCCTGATAACTTTTCCCTCTAAGATCAGGAACAGGGCTGGAGCAATAGTACAGCAGGTAGGTTGTTTGCCTTGCACGTGGCAGACCCGGGTTCCATTCCCAGCATCCCATATGGTGCCCTGAGCACTGCCTGGAGTAATTCCTGGGTACAGGGCCAGGAGTAACCCCTGAGCATTGCCGGCAGTGACCCAAAAAGCGAAAAGAAAAAAAAAAGATCAGGAACAAGGCAAAGATAACCACTCTGGTCACTTTGATTCAACTTTGTATTCAATGTCCTAACCAGAAAAGTTATGCAAGAAAAATATTTCAAAGAAATTTAATTTGGAAAGGGAGAAGTATGATTCTGTTAGCAAATGACATAATCTCACATGTAGAAAACCCTAAAGGTGGGGCTGGAGAGATAGCACAGCGGGTAGGGCGTTTGCCTTGCACGCGGCCGACCCGGGTTCAAATCCCAGCATCCCATATGGTCCCCTGAGCACGGCCAGGGGTAATTCCTGAGTGCAGAGCCAGGAGTAACCCCTGTGCATCGCCAGGTGTGACCCAAAAAGCAAAAAAAAAAAAAAAAGAAAACCCTAAAGGTGTTCTTGATTCAGCTCCTCCACTGTAGAGTGGATGTCTGTCAGTCAGAAGAAAGAAGTAAATAAGCCTTTCAGCTCAGTACTGAAAATAGAGGGTAGAGCCGGAGAGATAATACAGCAGGTAAAGTGCTTGCTTGCTTTGCATAAAGTGCTTGCTTGCTTTGCATTGGTCATCCCCAGTGCCATGCTGGGTCCCCCAAGTTTTTCCAGGAGTGATCGCTGAGCACAGAACCAGGGATAACGTTCTCTCTCTCTCTCTCTCTCTCTCTCTCTCTCTCTCTCTCTCACACACATACACACACACACACAATACACACACTCATACACAATTTAAATACATGAATTTATAAATTGTGGAATAGAAAAGAAATACTCGACACTAGTTGCATTTCTATGTATGAACAATCAAAAAAAAGAAAATATGAGAACAGTACAACTAACAATACCATCAAAAAGAATAAAATATGTGGGAGAGATAATACAGCAGGTAGGCTGCTTATCTTGCATTTAGCTGTTCAATCCCCAACACCCGATATGATCCCCTGAGTACCTCTGGGAGTAATTCCTGAGTATTACCAGGTGTGACCAAAAACAACAATAAGAAAATAATAAGATACTAGAACTAAACTTAACCACAGAAGGATAAGAATTTAAAACACTGATAAAATTAGAGACACAAGTAAATGGAAAGCTATCACATGTAATTAATTAGAAGACTTGACATTATTAAAATGTATGTGCATTGGAGTGAATTATATTATTCAGTGCAAGTCCTATCAAGATCTCAGTGCCAATGTTTTATGGAAATACAAATAAAAATTCTAAAATTCATAGAGAACTACAAATAATACTAACAAGCCAAAACAATATTGAAAAAACAAGTTATTTGGAGGTTTTATATTTCTTGATTTCAACATAGTGCAGCACTTGTGGATCTAAAAACAACAGGTAAGGGCCAGTGATATGTCTCAAATGATACAGCACATGATTTTTATGTCTCCAGTAATAGGGCTGATGACTATAGCTAGATTTGGTGCCCAAAATTGCAACAACAACAACAAAATGACAACCATATAACCATTGGAACAGAAAAGAGTGCCCAGATATAAACTCAGACATACAAGATCAACTGACCTCCAATAAGAATGCTGAGCACATGAACGGGAAAAAAGACAGTGCCTTTAAGAAATGGATTAGGGCTCTGGTTACCCATATGATAAACAGCAAGGGGCTACCTGGCCTGAATGGGAGTTAAACAGGTATAACTTCCTCATCTATAAATATGGGAAATAATAATAATACCTCCTTCCAAAGGCTGATGAGAAATTTAAATTGATGCTTAGAAGAGCCTCTGGAGAGAGAGAGAGAAAGAGAGAGAGAGAGAGAGAGAGAGAGAAACAGACAGACAGACAGACAGACAGAAGAGAGATGCCTGCCATAGAGGTAGGCTGGGGTAGGGGGTGGCTTGAAGGGGTGGGAGGGCAACCAGGAACACTGGTGTGGGAAAGTACACTAATGAAGAGAGGGGTGTTGGAACATTGTACAACTGAAACACAATCAGGAACAATTTTGTAATGTTCTATCTCATGGTGATTCAATTAAAAAACTAAAAATTAAAAAAGAAGAGCCTCTGATACAAAATATAAATACCACTGCTATCAGGTGGATCTAAGGAATGTCACTTAACATTTTTAAGTTTCTATTGTAAACTTTCTGTGCTCTAAAAGGAAAATAAGCTCTCACCTGTGAATGGCTGCGCAATGGGGACAAACGAATAAATAGTGCACGTGCTCAGCACGCTTCTGGGTCCCGAGGAATCAGTCCAGTCCACTTAACTCCAGGGCCAGCCTTTCTGAATAGGTACGGAGAGTTCCCAAAGACATTACAGGGGAAGGAAGACCAAAGTTGAAACCCCTTCCTCAGACTGGAGGGGGAGACTTAACATTCTCGCCAATGTAAGAACCCCAATGCCAAGGTCTCATCTCCCACCCTGCTCACTGTCATGAGGAGGTGTCCGAAGGCTCTGAACACATTTAGTCCCATGCATATGACTTTTAACCTGCTTACACTGTGTAAGCTTCTGTCTCTATTATCGTACTTCCTGAAACTCTGATCCTAGAGCGACCTAGCAGAATACACTCATTGGCACACCGCTGAGCAGCCCTCAGGGGCAGCTCGCCACCCTTTCCCCATCTGATGCCTGCGAGAGCCCAGTAGCATCATCCACTTCCCAGAGGGAAAATGAGATGGGGAGAGTGGAGCCGCGCTGATACCTCCCTGCTCTGGGCACGGCTCTCTCCAACTCACTGATCACCGGGGGCTCTTTTCAGCAGTTAATTCTGCACCCCCATGAGAAATGAATTATGCGGATTTGTCCTCTGTAATGACATTAATACCCTCTGCCAACATTTACTGACTCTAGAAGAACAATAATATGATTGTGGTAAATAAATAAAAAAGTGTAAGTACTTTTCTTCTTAGAACTTTTGATAAGAGTTTATGGGTCCATGTAATCAAATAAAAATAACAGAATAAAACTCTCAAGACATGATAGAAAATGGCAATGATTAGTCAGTTTGCCTATTTCAGAGAAATCTGAGGAGCCTGGAAATATTCAGGGTGAGGGATCTTTTCTGTCAAGAGTTGTTTAGGTATTTACAGCATCACTCTCAGACCATATAACACAGGCAGATGGGTTGTGGGCAGCTGACAAGAAACAAAATATCTTGTTTTAGGGCCCTTATATGGAGTGAATCAACCTTATATGGAGTCAATCAACCACGTTCTCACTTCACTCACATTTATGCACCTACTATCTCTTTATTGTTCACTATATGTAGGAGAATGACAAATGTACAAAGTGTTTACATAAACAGAAGCACCCTTTCCTCAGAAGCTCATCATGTATACAGTGTGCTCTCAGCCAGAGCTGACCCTCCCTCCCTACCATGTTGCCTTGGTGTCAGAAGACTGTACAGACAAACATGACTGGCACATGCTACTGGCATCTACTGTGTGGAGGTCAGGGTTTCTCCAACACATGCAAATATGTACAGAACATGCCCCTCCACCACAAAACAATTATCCCGTCCAAAAGCCAGTGGTAGGAGACAAAGAGAGAGAGAATTCAATGGGCTAAATACACTCTTTGCATGTGGGAGGCCTGGGTTCAATCCCTGGTAACACATGGTTCACCAGGAATCACCAAGAGTGACCCCTGTGTGGCCAAAACAAAATAGAACAAAATCAAACCAAAACAACTCTATGATAATGAAATTGCCACTGATCTTGGGCTAAAGAAATAATACAAAAGTTAAGGCACTTGTCTTGCATGTGGCTGATCTTGGTTCAATCCCCTGTACCACATGATATATAGCCTCCTGAGTGATCCCTAAGCATAGACCAGGAGAATCCCTGAGGAGCAACGGGAGTGCTTCCATGCCAAAACAACAACAACAACAAAACCACCTACCTAACATTGAGAGTAAAACAGAAATATTACAGGTTTAAGTAGGGTATGAGCTGTAATGAGACAAAAGCAAAGTGCCATCAGAGTGACAACATTTTAACAGGTGACTAAAATCCAATGCTAGCACAGGTACAACAAAATTGGTATCATAATAACATGTTGGTTTGGAGTTCCTGCCCAATTCAATCAGTTTCATCAGTGGCTGAATAAACAGCAGTACCTCCTACACTTTATTTTATTATTATTTTGGTTTTTTGCTTTTTGGGTCACACCCAGCGATGCTCAGGGGTTGCTCCTGGCTTTGCACTCAGGAATTACTCCTGGCCGTGCTTGGGGGACCATATGGGATGCTGGGGATCGAACCTGGCTTGGCCGCGTGCAAGGCAAACGCCCTACCCGCTGTGCTATCGCTCTGCCCCTCCTCCTACACTTTAAAAAAAGGAACATGTTAGTGAAAAATGTCAATTAATATAACTTTTGGCTGTATAGAAAAAATCTTTTAGAAAATGTATATCAGATTCATCTTGGTCTTTCTTCCATTTCCATCTTCTTCTCTCTCCCTTTGCCTTCTCTTTCCCTCTCCCGAGAGCTGGGAGCTCAGCATGTGACCAAGAATGCAGTCTGCCAAGAGAAAACTGGGGGAGGAACGCAGGGGTGCAATGCAGAGTCAGAAACAGGGAGCTGCAGGAGCTGGGAAAAGATGCACAGCAGGAAGACAAGGGCTTACAAGCTAGAAGCAATGGGAAGAAGGCGGGCACAGAGCATGCAGTGTTGGGGCTGGAAGGTGGGCTATTTGGATGAAATGATTTAAGCACTGAAGATAAAGGGATCTAAGGAGCTGACTGCTAGAGAAGACAGATGGAAACACATCCGAGGGAAGTATAGAAAAACTCCCAGGGCTGTGGATTGCCAATACTGTTAATTATTACTACTACTAATAATAATTATATACTAATTGCAAAAGTTGATATGAACTCAAGATTTTCTAATGTGCGGCCTGATGGAAAAAATCATAAATGTACATAAACATATACATCATGTGTATGCACATCAATGCCCTGTGGTAAAGATAAAGGAATTGTAGTACAGAAAGAATAGGACTGACTTCTCATATTTTTACTTGTAAGCACAATTTCCTACAAAAATTAGGTCATTAGTACAACATGAATCTGGGATATCTTGTGATTTCAGAAAACAAAGAAATGCTCAGTGAATGATGGGCACGTATAAAAGGATAGCTCAGAGGGGCAGCCCATCCCCCCACCCCCACCCCAGCCTGACCTAGGACCATTTGAGCACCAAAATAAGTACAGATAGTAACATTTTGAATGTGTTGAAAAGGAGTTCACAAATATTTTCTATGTAAATCAGTGAATACTTGCAGGGTAATGAAATTTTTTCCTTATAATGACTCCAAATAATACACGCAGGAGTAATGGAAATAAAGAATCACCATTTGGCAATTTCGTACAGGTATCTGGTTCAGGCAGAAGTTAGTTATGATGGCAGGGCTGTAAGTGGAGGATTAATGAGGAATAGATGTTAAGGAGGTTACTCTAAATACTTTGCCACAAACACTGGGAAGCAAAAATGGGAAAAATGGTGACTCCAAGGGAGCTGGGGAAGGG
The DNA here is from genome assembly GCF_027595985.1 of Sorex araneus. Taxonomy (NCBI): domain Eukaryota; kingdom Metazoa; phylum Chordata; class Mammalia; order Eulipotyphla; family Soricidae; genus Sorex; species Sorex araneus. The sequence goes on from NC_073306.1 coordinate 73,257,558, forward strand.
AAAATTTTCAGGCACCAACACAACCAGGTGATCAGGTCAATATTCTGGTGGGACAGACTCGCATCAGTTACCTTATGATGTCATGATCCAAGAAAAACAGGGTTTTCCTTTCCAGAACACATAACCTGAATCTGGTTCCCAAGGAACATACTTGCTCAACCAAAGCTGAAAGTCAGCCACAAAATATAAAATCTATTTTTCTAAATACCATATAAAAATAAAATGTATAAAATATTAATATATAAAATATTTTTATGTATTAAAAAAATCTGTTCATATAAGGATTTAAGGACAGAGGAAATCAGATGAACTTTTCCAGAAGAGACCTGACAAAGAAATATAACATGGATTCTAAATCAGGAAAAGGAAACCTCTAGGTGAAAAGTGATAAAGTATAAACAAACTCTACAGACCAGGTGAGGGCTGGAGTGATAGCACAGCAGGTAGGGTGTTTGCCTTGCACACAGCCGACCTGGGTTTGATTCCTCCGCCCTCTTGGAGAGCCTGTCAAGATACCGAGAGTATCTCGCCCATACGGCAGAGCCTGGAAAGCTACCTGTGGCGTATTCAATATGCCAAAAACAGTAAAAACAAGTCTCACAATGGAGACGTTACTGGTCCTCACTCGAGCAAATTGATGAGCAATGGGATGACAGTGATACAGTGATACAGACCAGGTGGGAGCTTGGGAAAATTGACCAATGCCAACTGTTCTAATTTGGTGAAAAGATTGATGTTATATTTCAACTAGTCTGAGTTAAATGATACCCAGAGAAATTGGAAACCATTGCTTCTGAGTGTTCTGTGATGGTATTTCTGGAGGAGATTGGCCTCTGAGTCAGAAGATTCAGTAAATATTATTTATGCCCATATGAATAGACATTATTCAACTCATGAAGGGGGAGTGGGGGGGGAGCCTGAATTTTTTTAAAAAAAGGTGAAAGAAAGGGATTTTTCCCCTTGTTACTTAAGCTGGAACCTCCATCTCCTCCCCTTGCACATGATGTTCCCAGTTAACAGACCTTTGGACTCAGACTGAATCATACCGCTGGCTTTCCTGGTTTGCCAGCTTGCAAATCTCAGAAGTGGGACTTCTTGTCCTCCATGATCCCACGAGTCAGTTACTATAATCAGTCACCTCTTATTTTCATCGTTGTCTGTACCGCTTATTCTTTCTCGGAAGCCTGCCTAATACTAATTTCATGGGAGCACACAATTTTACTTCTTGTTTCCTCACCAAACTCACAAGACAATTTAATTCAGAGGAAGGTCCCCATTAAGGGACTGATGTAGGGTCAGAGCGACAGTAAAGCAAAAAAAGGCACTGGCCTTGCATGTGGCCAACTGGGGTTTGATCCCCGCCATCCCATATGGTTCCCCAAGCACTGCCAGGAGTAATTCCTGAGTGCAGAGCCAGGAGTAACCCCTGAGCATTGCTGGGTGTGGCCCCCAAATAAATAAACAAAAAGACTGATTTATTAAAATCAACTAGGACATCATCCATTCGATGTTCTCTTGACAGACTCAATGCTTTTACCTTTCCCTTCAGTCTTCAACAACTAGACACTGCCGAGGACTTTGAGACTTTGAGATATTTAACTTTCCTGGGGGAGTGGATGCCTGTCTAACTCTTGCAGACTTTTTGACTTAAAAGAGCTGAGTCCCTCTGGGGGAAGCTTCAGAATTTCCTTAGAGAAGAAGCTCTGGGAGAACCTAGCTAAAAGGGGAAGGCAAGCAGTATCCTTTAAAGCTGCTTTTACAAAGCAAGTTTATTGCTCTTATCTAAATTGCATATCTGTTTGCAGGGCTTTAGGCAAACTGGTAGTGCTTTTGGGGGGGCTAATTTCCAGAAACTTCCACTGCTACCACCCGGAAACCATTCTGTTTTGATACCATCCAACCTGCCTGTGACAGAATCAAGACCAGGACTGGTTGAATCTCCAGCCTAATGTCCCATGGAGCTGTAAGGACATGGAACTAGCTGATGAGTAATGGGGGGCGGGGGGATGGGAGGAGCCGATTAACATCCTTAGGGAGAGGTGCGGGGCAGGCATACTGGGCAGGTTGTTCTTAGAGGGACAGTCATCCTGACCCAGCCTAAGGTGGATGAATGATTCACATTTGAGCAAGGGAGGGAGGGTCCATGGCAGTGGAACAGGTCCAGGGGCAAGGGTCATGGCACAGAAGAAGTTCAAGGCTGCAGGCAGCTGGGGGAAAAGGGGAGGAGTCAGGTCAGGATAGAGAGGAAAGAGGAACAGGGTGGAGGATGTCATCTTGAAGGGAGAAATCAGTGGGGACAACCAAGCAGTCAGAGGGTCAGAGGTGTCCCCTCTCAGTGGATCCCAGTCTCCTGACTCACTGGAGAAATGTATATGTGTGTGTGTTTGTGTGTGTGTGTGTGTGTGTGTGTAAATTAAATGATTAGACTATAGGGCGTTGTCCTTGAGTGGGTTTAGTGCTCTGCAGGGTGAGCCTTAGAGGCAATTAGAACAAAGGCCCAGGACAGTGAGGATGACACAGGGCACCCCAATGAGTGCCCTCACCACTCACTTGTGACTCACTGACTGTTAGGTCTTTGTTTCTGTCCACTAGGAGCTGACAGGAGCAGACGATACAGGCTGGAGGGAATTAACGTGTCTTTGGAATTTTGCCCTGTGTCTTGGATCATACAGTGTTAGGTAATCTCAGTCCTGATATTCATCTTCTTCTTTGATTCCGTCCTTGACATCTCTTCTTCCACATCAGAAAGCAGCTGATAAGGGTGTACATGGGGTGCAGGAGCATTCAATGAGTGAGTGAGCCTGAAGCCTCTTGGGGAGCTTATCACTTCAACACAGCCCACTTGGGGGTCCCACATTGGAGGTCCTGCCTCTGTAATTCCATCAACCCAGACAGGCAGAAGAATTATTATCACTATTGTGTAAGTGAGAAAACCAATTCCAGGGTGACTAGCAACTTACTGAAGGCCATAAAGACTCACAGAATGGGAACCCTAAATCACATAGGAAAGGGAGATATTTGGGGATAACTAATAAACTATGAATGCACACTGCATATGGGATGTGAGTGCTAACACAATATAGTTTCCTGGGTGGGTGAAGATTAATTTTAGGGGTTAACTTGTCTGGGTTCAAGGATGCCTAAAGAGCTGGACTTCTAGACTGTTCCTACCCTCCACTACCATCTCTTCCATCCATCACAGGACTACGTTACAGGGAAGTCTAGAAGATAGGACATAGGACATATGCAGGACACGCAAATTCGTGAAGCATTCCATATTTTTCTATGATCATAATTTTTGTTTTTGTTTTTGTACCACACAAGTATTGGAGCGATAGCACAGCAGGTAGGGCATTTGCCTTGCATGCGGCCAACCCAGGTTCAATTCCTCCATCCCTCTCAGAGAGCCCGGCAAGCTATGGAGAGTATCACACCCACATGGCAGAGCATGGTAAGCTACCAGCAATGTATTTGATATGACAAAAACTGTAACAAGTCTCACAATGGAGATGTTACTGGTGCCCGCTCGAGCAAATCAATGAACAATGGCAGGACAGTGCTACAAACAGAACAAGGGGCAAAGAATGAGCAAGGCCAGAGAAAGAGGCTCATGACCCACAAGAGGAATGATGAAAGGAAAAACAAAGGGCCATGGCCAGGAAAGGAGAAAGTTTGTAGGAGACCCTTGGTAAACATCTCTAAGTCAACTCTGTTGGGGGATGCACAATTGTCTAATACGTGGAACCCTTAACAATGTAAATTACACCCACATTTACAGAAATGCCAATGCCTCAGAGCTGGTAACTAGCATGGAAGGATTACTAGCTAGGTGGAAGATCTTGATAGATGCTTTATCCTTTACCCTGGGAGATGGGCATAACCTTCATCTTTACAGATGAGAAAATTAAGACTTAGAGAGGTACAGCTATGTGTCCGAGGTCACCAAGTCTGTCCTGAAACAAAGGCTAATCTCAGTGCAAAGGCCCGCTCTTCTATTCAGACCACATTAGTAATGCCTTGGGACTGGGCTCCACCATTTAGAAGCTTGCAATCAGACTTAACCACTCTGTCTAATCACAGGACAGAACATTTTGAACTAATGTATACCCCCGAAGAGAAGGGCTAATGGGAAATTTGAGTTATAGTAATTCCCATTCAAGTTATAGTGTTTCCCTTTGCCCTAGCCCGAAGAAATAAGAGGTTGAGCTAAAGTTATGGTGAATTGCTGTTCCTCAGCAGGAAGTTGAAAAACTTGAGGGAGAAGTGGCTAGCCCTTGAAAGTGTGTACCTTGTTTGCTGCCTGGATACAGGCAACATGGTCCTTTGCCAATGCATGTTCTCACAAAAATGTGAGCATTATTAACATGTTGTAGATTCTCAGATCGATTCTGATGGATACACTCAAAACACAATGACAGATTTTAAGTTTTTCATTTCAGTCTTCATTCCTAGAAAATACACACCGATTCACTCTATCAAACATCTTGTAAAACATCCAGAATCCTGAGATATGATCTAATCACTGTCACTGTCATCCCGTTGCTCATTGATTTGTTTGAGCAGGCACCGGTAACATCTCTCATTGTGAGACTTATTGTCACTGTTTTTGGCATATTGAATACACCATGGGTAGCTTGCCAGGCTCTGCCATGCGGGCAAGATACTCTCAGTAGCTTGCCGGGCTCTCCGAGAGGGGCGGAGTGATTTAATATAGACTAATAGCTGATATTGGCCAGATTTAGAAAAGAGGATGTTTCATTGGTAGCTAAATGAATGTTGTGGTTTTAATTCTAACCACACACACAATTGAAAACAAAAAAAAAACATGCCAACATCATTGATTTTTCTATAAGAGAGTGATAATCAATATAAGAGATATATGGACAGCAGGTGCCCAGGTTCTTCAGTGATTCCAGTACAAAGACTCTCAAGACACCAGAGACAACTCTAGAAGCTTAGTTTGAGTACATCAGCCCCACTAGAAATCTTTGCTTGCTGGTCTTTTTAGGACAAATTGCCCGAATTTCTTGGATATCAACATGTCAACAGAACCAAGGTTGTGTGCTTCTAACTTTCACTTCTAGTCACACAAAACTGTATCCAAAGTCTCTGGAATTGGGGCAATGATTATCGAGTTCACACCAACAACTCTCCTTAGTAATTCAAAAGTTTATGCACTGTAGCACTATAGCACTGTCGTCCTGAGCAGGCACCAGTAATGTCTCCATTGCAAGACTTGTTACTGTTTTTGGCATATCTAATACGCCACAGGTAGTTTGCCAGGCTCTGCCGTACGGGCAGGATACTCTCGGTAGCTTACCTCTCAGGCTCTCCGAGTGGGACAGAGGAATTGAACCCGGGTCGGCCACGTGCAAGGTAAATGCCCTACCCACTGTGCTATCACTGCAGCCATAAAAAAAAAAAAGTTCATGCACTTTAAAAAATGCGTACACTGCATGGCATGATAGTCTGTTAGTAAAGAAGGATGCATCACCCATGACTAACAATGAACTTTCTTTAACTTAGAACAAGTAGGAACTCATTGTATGCATGAAACCCTATATTAACAGTTTTGCAAATCAAGGTGCTTAGATTTTTTTTTTTAATGAAAGAAATGTAAATGAAACAAGTAGGAACCATGAGAAGTAAATGGTCCTTTACTTCTAAAGAAACATTCCAAAATCAAGTAATAACTTGGGTAAGAAAAGACTCGGAAGAGGGAGAGTTACAATGACAATAACAAATTGCTAGGGAAACTTTGCAGGGGAAGGGCTGTTAAAAATTGACCACCAATTGCTTTTGAGGGTTGTTTTAATGATTATCTTAATAAGACTAAATTGTTTCCAATATTCAGTCACTCCTCAAATAACATACCTGAGAAATCTCCAAGCAACTTTAGTAGTTGCAACTTGCTGACGGAAAGCAATAAAGTAACATTGCATAGAACAAAGCACTTCTGTACGGCCGTGGTGATGAGGGATCACCAAGACCTTCCAGTCACTCGCAGCGCACCATCCCAATAGTGTCGTTCTTTAGTTCCCAAATACTTCCCAAATCTTTTGAGCCTTGCCTGGTTCCAGGTGTTCCCTAACCCACACAGAGAGAACCGGGAGTAGCTGGGAGGCTCCAAAACGTTAAGTGCACTACGGAGCCTCCGATCACAGCACCGACGGCGCCAGGTCTTAACAGTTCCGAGAAGTGGAAAAGGAAAGTTTGGGGAAGAAGCACCTGTGCCAGCCCGCGGGCAGCGCGGAACCGCACGTGCGGGACGGTGCGCATCCCCGCGCTCAGCCCGGGCGGAGAGGACAGTCCGTTGGTTTTGATTGCAAAAAAAAAGAGGGGAAAAAGAGGAGGGGTAAAAATAAAGATAATAATAAAAATTAAAAGTGGGGAGAGGGCAGGCCGTGCTGCATCCCTGCCCTCGAAAGTCCCGTTTTCACAAAGTGTGGGGTCCGGTCTGCCCGCCAGGCCCGGAGGAGACCCCGCGCGCCCCAGCCGCCCCCCGCGCGCCCCACTCACCGCTCACGCGCGCCCGTGCAGCCGAGCCCGGGAGCGGGGGGCCCCTGCGGGTGCCGCATGCCCTCGAGCGGCGGCGACGGCGCGGCCCGGGCTCCACGGGCGACGAGCAGGGGAGGACGCGGCTGCGCGCCCCGCTCCAGCGGCCGCCGCGAGCGCCCAGCCCAGGCCAGCCGGGCCGCGGGGGGCGGGCGCCGAGGGCGGAGGAGCCGCGCCCCGCCCTGCCCCGCCCTGCCCGCGTCCCCTTCCCACGCAGGGCGCCCCGCGCCCGCCCGGCTGCTATCTACTGCGCCTCCAGGCGGGCCCTCGGCACCCTGAGCTTTTTTTTTAGGGAACCTTGATTCACGTTCAGGCAGTGGAGCGAGGAGGGGACTTCGGACCCTCAACCCCGCGCGTGGCGGCATGGAACTGAACCCCTACCCCCGCCCCCGCTCTCCAACGTAGCTCACCGTCCTGTCCAGACCTACCCTGGGGTTTCTAAAATCCGAACCCCGGTTTCGGCGGTCACGGCCGGCTTGGGAGAGGGTGAGGACACGTAAATGGAGCTGGCCCGTTGGCCTTTCCTAGATGCCTTTCAGACAGAAAACAAAGCAGAGCACTGGCAAGGTCTCCCTGGACCCCCGGACCCTCTGATTACAGACACGGAAGAAAGCCTCCCACCTCCGGGTCCCCCCTCACACCCACCAGTAGAGCAGAGCGGGCTAGAGCAATCTCAGAGCGCTGGGGATATGCTCCCAAGGGTGACTGCTGCCAGCCACACTGGGTCTGGGGGACACTGATGCCCGCCTTTGTCTTTCATGCACTCATTCATTGCTTCTTCAGTCATTCAAAGGTTTCATTAGCCTCAGCCTCGTATGCTGGCCTGCAGCCATATCCCAAAAACAGGATATCCCACCATCGGGAAAATTCTGCTCTCTCAGAAGATTTTGGACTGTTTTTATTCCAGATACAATGGACCTCACCTCACAACCCACAGGGTTCCTCACACCTTCACAGGTACAGCTACATATTATCAGCACGGACAGAGGACTGTGGCCTCGCCTGGTCACAGTCACAGTCATCCCGTTGCTCATTGATTTACTTGAGTGGGCACTAGTAACGTTTTATTGTTGAGACGTATTGTTACTATTTTTGGCATATCGAATACACCACAGGTAGGTTGTCAGGCTCTGCCGTGAGGGCGCGATACTCTTGGTAGCTTGCCGGTTTCTGCAAGAGGGGAGGAGGAATCGAACACTGGTCCCTTGTGAGCAAGGCGAATGCCCTACCCGCTGTGCTATTGATCCAGTCTGGCCTCGCCTGGTATTTAAGAAAATTCCATGGCATCTTAGCTCTGTAGGGGAGTGTGCAGCTGTCAAGTCTGGGACTAAAGAAAACTCATGCTTACCAGGACAAGGAAACAATAACAACAAAAATGCTTGAAGGCCAAAGATGATCCTCAGTGGCAGAGCACATGCTTAGATGTGTGAGGCCTTGGGTTGACTCTCAATATCATGAAAAAAGAAAGAAGATACTTATGAATGATTATCAGGATGAGGTCAGGGGTGAAGAGCTCATCAATTCACAGTGCTATAGGGCAACTTGATGGCCAAAAATATTCTCAGCCATCACACTTAATAATGGTTAGCTCAACAGATGTGTAGTATCTTGAGTATGGTGAAATAGACTAGGTTAGGCGATTAATGCCCGTTAAAGCCTTCTTCTGATGGAAGAAGTTTGTGCTGGAAGAAATTGGTTCCAATAATATAAGAGTAACACCAAAGGATGGTAAACAAGGGCCAGGAAGATTGCTCCATGCTTGGAAGTCTGCCTTATGAGTTGGGGGAGAAGGGAGCTGGGATAAAGAAGGGATCACTAAGTCAATGATGGTTGGAGGGATCACTCACCTCTCGGGGATGGGAGACGTGTGCTGAAGTAGATAAAGGACCAAACATGATGTCTTCTCATTATCTGTATTGCAAACCATAATACCCATAAGTAGAGAGAGAAAGAAGGAAATTGTCTGCCATTGAGGCAGGGGGAGGGGTGGGACAGGGTGAGGAGGGGGAGGGATACTGGGGACATTGGTGGTGGAACATGTGTACTGGTGGAGGGGTGGGTGTTCAATCACTGTATGACTGAAACTCAAACATGAAAGTTTTGTAACTTTAGCTCATGGTGATTCAATAAAAAAAATTATTTTAAACACTGTCACTGTCACTCCATTGCTCATCGATTTGCTCGAGCGAGCACCAGTAACTTCTCCATCGTGAGACTTCTTGTTACTGTTTTTGGCATATCAAATATACCATGGATAGCTTGCCAGGCTCTGCCGTGTGGGTGAGATACTCTTGGTAGCTTGCTGGGCTCTCCGAGAGGGGCGGAGGAATCAAACCTGGGTCGACCGCATGCAAGGCGAACGCCCTACCCGCTGCACTAAAAAAAAAAATTGGTTCCAAGTTCCAAACAACTTATTAGCAAGTCACTTTGGAAGCAGGATGTATTTTAACTTTGGAACTTCCTGAACTTGAGCATCTCCAGGGAAAACAGGAATTCTATAAAGCCAGATGTGGCTACGTTTAGTGTATGAGTCCAAAAGGTAGAAAAGAATACCATGATCTGTGCTGGGAGAAGGGGGGAAAACTCAATGGTTTCTGATACCTGATGGGAAGGTTAAGCTTAGGAAATGATTGAGGTGAGGGCTTTTGGGGATCATTCAGCTAATGGATCTCTAGGTGAGAAGAGGCGTAAGGGACAGGTGCCAACAACGGTGAAAAGAAAGTGGCCCCAAATCCTAGTTTTTAGAAAGAACCTCAGGGATTATCTCCTAGAATCTTCCTTAAATCCTTGTAGGGATTGTGATAACATCATTTCTCTATTGGGGGGGATGGGTGTTACTTCATACAAAGGAATTCTAATGACTGAAGGAATAATTATGGCCTTAGAGAACCAGTGTCAGCCAACATTGACTCAGCAAAGAATAAATGCTTTGGAAATTATAACAAACACTGAAGCCATGTGGGATTCCAGCAAGAATGCCTTCTCCCTTTTCGCAATTAATGTCACAGAGGAATGCCTCCAACTTGGCTCGCCCCTGCAGTCATACTGGGCAGATTTCATTATTCGTTTGTGGAAGGATCTGAACTGAATCTCTGTGAATGGTTTCTCCTCTGTACTAATTAGAAATAAAGCAGGTGAGAAAATGGCAGGAAGCGGAATGGCAGCTATGAAGCAAGCAGAGTGAGAAGGATCTCAAACTGCAGCTGGTTGGAAGCTTCGGAGGAGGAAGCAAGAAAGCTAGCTCTATGAAAACTGAAGGAAAAGAGAGATCCTAAGCATAACTAATGAGCAAAGCTACTCTGTGACATAACTCGCAAGCGCATGCAACATCAAGTGAAAAGCGAAAGTCACAGAAAAAAGTCACAGAAAAGCTGTAAAAATGCATAAAAGTTGAAGTTAATAGACTGATATGGAGGCGGGCGCCATAGTACAGCAGGTAGAGCACTGGCCTTTCATGTAGCCAACCTGGGTTTGATCCCAGGCATCCTGTATGTCGCCTGAGCATGTTAGTAGTGATCCCTGAATGTACAGGCAGGAGTAAGCCCTGAGCATGGCTGGATGTGGGCACCTCCCACTAGGAAAAAAACCCAATGTACTGATATGATGTGCATTGTACTTCATTTCAAATGTGGAAATAATTCAAAAATATCTTTTAGGAGCAGGAAGACAGCTCAGTAATTGAAGCGCCTGCTCGCAAGATGAGGCCATAGGTTCAAAGCCAGCTGCTACTGCATGTGCCAAGTGAGGCTTGGCAGCTCTGCTGTTTGTGACTGGCACTTCTATTGTCTGAGAGTCCCAGTACTACCAGAGATCTCGGGTTGCACCATAGCCAGGTGTGACCCTCCTCCCGGCAGGGCACTGCAGCCTGGAGTGCAATTTCTCCATGAGCACCACACACCCTCTCTAGGAGCACTGGCTGAGTGTGTGTGAGCACTGCAACCTGATGTGCAGACTACAGCAAGCAAGTATGTGACCCTCCACTTATGGAATCAATAACATTGACAGAGGGGAAAGAGAGGGAGAAATGCTTCTTTCATGATATTCATGTCATGATATACACTCCATCGTGACTCAATTTTGTGTTGCTTTATGCTTGAGTAAAGAGTTGTTGGTTTTAAGCTCCTCCGAGATGCGACCCGGGTGGCCACACATTTGTGCAGCCGCTCTGCTGCTGATCGACCACTATCCGGAGGCCAGCTAAACTACTTTTGGTACCAGCAACTGCTTCCAGCAATGTCTCTAGACTGTGAACTAAGCCATAGCCCCATGCTGCCCCAGGAAGGGAAATGATGCAATTTCTAACATAAATCTCCCTGGACTTAATTACTAAAATACTAAAATACAGAAATCCTAAATCACGCGGACGCTATGGAGGCCGCTCGACTTCATATCTCTTCATTCTCAGCAATGGAAAACTAATTATCAAATGCTTCCTTGTCAGCAGGGCTGTTTTTTGGGGGGAAACTCCAACAACAATAGTGAATTTTGTGTGGAAATATGGAATGTAATCAAGGTAAAGAGAAAATGAAGTGAAATTTATCAGCTACTCAGGTGGGGGTGGGGAGGTGGGGAGGTGGGAGGTATACTGGGGTTTTTGGTGGTGGAATATGGGCACTGGCGAAGGGACAGGTGTTCGAGCATTGTACAACTGAGACATAAGCCTGAAAACTTTGCAACTTTCTACATGGTGATTTAATAAAATAAATAATTTTTTAAAAATAAATAAATAAAAATAAAAATACAAAAAAAAAAAGGAGTGGTTGGTTTTAAAATAAAAGTCATGGTTTCCTAAGATCTTCTGGGAATAATCCCTGAGCATGAAACCAGGAGTAAGCCCTGAGCATTGCTTTGGCCTCAAAACCATAAATAAATACATAAATGAATAAATAAAATAAAAGTCATGAGAAGAATATTACTATATAAAGCCATAATAATTTAAATGGTATTTGTGCCTACATGCAATTCACTTGCAAAAGCAACCTAGTTTGGTTGATAAATTGCATACCAGTTTTAATCACTGTCACTCTCACTGTCATCCCGTTGCTCATCGATTTTTTTGAGTGGGCACCCAGTAACATCTCCATTGTGAGACTTGTTACTGTTTTTGGCATATCCAATACACCACGGGGAGCTTGCCAGGCTCTGCCGTGCGGGTTGGATACTCTTGGTACCTTGCCGGGCTCTTTGAGAGGGATGGAGGAATTAAACCTGTGTGCAAGGCAAATGCCCTACCTGCTGTGCTATCACTCCAGTAATATTTTGGGTATAGTGAATTAATTACATGATTGAAATCAAGGTCATCAGTTTCTTTATACATTTTTATCGAGGCAAACACCGCTATGCTATCACTCCAGTATCATACTGGTGGGGCTGGAGAGAAAGTACAGTGAATAGGGTGCTTGCCTTCCATATATCCAACCCAAGTTTGATCCCCCATACTCCATGTTGTCCTCCAAGACACAACAGGAGTGATCCCTGAGTACATAGAATTAAACCCTAAGCATTACCACATGTGACTTGTGTGACTTCCCCTAACCCCCGCAACCCCCTCCATAGTAAGGTATCACACTATGCAAGAAGCAGGCATAGGAAAATACTCATTTAACATTATATTTTTTATAAAAAGTAGAACATAGACTCTATAGCCAAAATTATTTTCTTTTCAAAAAAGACATGTTTAAATGAAAGAACAAATGCTTCAAATAACTCACTATGGGAAGGTGGTAGTATGCATATTCATTTTTGTATACATTTATGTATCTTAATATTCTATATAAAAATTTAATAATAACATTTAAGTTAATATTATTATTGTAGTTTTTGGGGGGATCACACCGATGTTGCAGAGAGGTTACTCCTGGCTCATGCACTCAGGAATCACTCCTATCAGTGCTCAGGGGACCATATAGGATGCTGGGAATCCAACCTGGGTTGGCCGCGTGCAAGGCAAATGCCCTACCCACCGTGCTATCACTCCAGCACCTTTATTATTGTTTTTGAAAGGGTTAAAGCCTGTGGCTTTGCAAAGCAATTGTTCTACTGCTGAGCTCCATCCCCACCCCAATAATGTTTTGGGGGAGAGGGACTAGAGTACACCTGGTGGTTCCCAGGGAACACTACTGGCTCTGTGCTCAGAGATCACTCCTGGCAGTATTTAAGGAACGAATTGGTGTCAGCCATGTGCAATACAGGTACTTAACCACTATCCAATCTCTCCAGCACCAATAATAACATTTTATTTACATATTTTTATTTTTTTCATCCCCATCCCCAATAATAAACTTTAAATGGTGAACTTCTGTATTCATGTGGAATGCATGGTTATTCATCTCATCATTATGTACGCATATATATAAAACAATGCTCATTATAATATACCTCAGCCAAATTGAAGTTGAGAATTTGTTAATATTGCAGCACTGTAGCAATGTCATCCTGTTCATCGATTTGCTCAAGCGGGCACAGTAATGTCTCCATTGTGAGACTAGTTAGTGTTTTTTTGCATATCAAATATGCCACGGGTAACTTGCCAGCCTCTGCCATGTGGGCGGAATACTCTTGGTAGCTTGCTGGGCTCTCTGAGAGGGAGAGAGGAATAGAACCCGGGCCGACCTCATGCAAGGCAAATGCCCTGCCCACTGTGCTATCACTTACAAACAACATTAGCTCAAAAAAACTAGAATACAAGTGGAGAGAATTCACTTCCTGACTACTCGTTTTCTGCTTCACTTCTTTTCATAGAGATTCATTTGAATATTAATTTTTGTACCTGTTAGGTGGGCTAACAAACTACCTGAGGGTGATGTTATACTTTTCAGAGGAAAGGTCCTATGGAAAGCTAGGAATCCTAGGAATCCTTTACAAAAAGCTAGGAATCCTTTAAAAAAAATCCTTTATGATGAGCTTTGGAAATCATGGGATAGAAAAGCATGATTTGCTCAGAATAACCAGAGCAATCTCTCTCCCTCCCACCCCCAGCAAGATTATTTAAGCAACAGCTACACTTTGTTTACAACTAGGATGAACTTGCAAGCAGAGATAAAGTTTGAGGTTTTCCCCTCACTGCTCTTCTTTTTTTTTTTTTTTTTTTTTTTTTTTTTTTTTTTAAATTTTTATTAAATCACCATGTGGAAAGTTACAAAGTTCTCAGGTTTATATGTCAGTTATACAATATTCAAACACCCATCCCTTCACCAGTGCCCATATTCCACCACCAGAAACCCCAGTATACCCCCCGCCCCCACCCCCTACCCCCTACCGTATAACTAATGAATTTCACTTCGTTTTTTCTTCACCTTGATTACATTCCATAATTCAACACAAAACTCACTATAGTTGACATAACTCTCTCTCTCTCTTTTTTTTTTTCTCTTTTTCCTTTTCCCTTTTTTTTTTTTTCTTTTTCCCCCTCATCCCCCTTCCTGCGCCTCATAGTATGGTGTACGCCACGCCACGTCGGCCAGCGTGGGGCTTTTGCTTAGTTCACAGTCCAGAGGTGGCTGCTACATTAAAAAACTTCAATACTTTCAACAAAAACTTACTGTTATTATTTGGAGTTTCCCCCCAAGTCAGACCTGTTCAAATGGAACCAATTCACATTGCTGACAATTATAAATGTTAAGTCGCGCGGACGCGGCAGCGTCCGCGCGGTTTTGGGTTTCTGTATAAAGTCCAGGGAGAATTCTGCCAGAAATTACATAGCCCAGCTCACAGTCCCAGTGCATTGCTGTAAGAAGTCTCTGAATTCAAAGTCTTTAGGCGCAGAGGGTCCGATTCGCGCTCAGCAGCTCCGGGTTTATCTGGGCCGAGGGCGTGCCGGTTACGCCCCCTTCCCATGAGTTCCTGGCCTCACTGCTCTTCTTTGTTGCTCCTCTGCAAGGATCCCTCAGCATTTATTGTTTTGGAAGAGCATTAGTTAAAGAAACACACACACACACACACAACACACTCACACACAACACACAGCAATAAATTTAATAATAACATTTAAGTTAATATTATTATTGTAGTTTAAAAAAGAAGAAGAAGAAATTAGCTCACGGTTCCTGAAACCTAAACAGATTTCCTTGAAATAATATTAAATTAACGACACGATATTTTAATAAAATTATTTAAATGAGAACATTCAAATGAACTAAACAATAAAATAACAAAACCAGACAAAGACAACAACAAAACCTGAACACCGAACTCCGTGGTTTGCAAAAAACTTGAACTTCTTAGGGCTAAACACCGAGAAGAGGTGAACATAAATAACCAGAAGAAAACAGATGAGCCCGACTCTCCTCTCAGAAGACCAGATAAGGTTTCCCACCACAAAGAGCCTTCAAGCTGGGGGGAGAGCAAGACTGTTAGCCCCAGGCAAGAGGCTGCTGACTCCTCCTCAGCCCTTGGCTGTTATTAGAGAAGAAAGAGAGATCCTCCCTTAGTTAGGAACCATAATGGTGTGGTGGATGGTACTTAACAACATAAGCTGCCCCTCCCTGGGGAAGAATTACATTGCTTTGCCCCAGTGATATCAAGCTTATCCATTTGACTTACATTAGCACATAAAGTGTGAGCTGCCCTAGCAGCATAAGGTTCATTCTTTTCTCTGGGATCTGATACCAGCAAGGTCCCAGAGACAGGCAGCACCTTCAGCCTAGATCCCCACTGAGCAGAAAGAGCCGGCTAGACACAGGCACCCTGCTGCCTGACTGAGATTTGGGTTGGAAACATTCATGCGTATGTGTTCTGTGTCATAGAGCTATTGGAACAATCCCAAGATGGTAACAAAACGTAGCTGTACGAAGGAGGAATTGAATCTATCCTGAGTTCTGTAAGCCCTAGAACAATGCAGAACACCACTAGAATCAATTGGGTTTTGTGTGTGTGTGTGTGTGTGTGTGTGTGTGTGTGTGTGTGTGTGTTTATGGAAGTTCCTCTGGGGAAATACCAACGGCCAGGCCAGAGGCCACAGACACATTGATATCCAAAGACACATTTGTCAAAAGAATCTAGCAAAGCAGCTATTGATTGTCCACCCAGGGTGACCCAACAGTTGAACACCACAATGTCCCTTCAGCATGCAGATGACACCAAAGAGGGTAAATAGGAAGGGTATTAGCCTAAGGACAAACTTGAGATGACCAGGACTGCTGTTTCAAATTATACAAGAAAATTCTCTCAGTGACAGAACAGGATGTTAAATTTTACAACCTCCTTTAGAAAAACACTTATGCATGGTGTAAGTTTGCAGCCTGGGAAATATGTGTTCTCTCTGTCAAGAGTGCGTAGTGGAGGTTGCATATAGTGGACAACTGTGGGCTGCTGAAAGGTCTGAGCAGTCAAACTGAACCCATATTCGGACAACAAGAACACCTTATGTAATAAGTTTGCATGCGCTCCCAAACCTGATCTTCAAGCTATGACTGGATATTTGCCTTGCCCGAGGAAGTCACCAAGAACCTGCTACTAGCAACACTTTCAGCTGAATAAATATTTATTCTGGTAAATCTGAAAAAAGAAAAGGGAAACTGTTGTAAATAAATCTTGTTAGAATTTTCTGCATTCTGTGCACTAAACTTTTCCCTTTGTTTTGCAAAAGAAAGCTACCCTTTGACACCAATATTCTCATCTCCGGGATTGATTTTTTTCAATTGGGTTTGATGGATACTGGCCAGATGAATATTTAATGTTATGTACAATTTGAATAATAATTCAATAGAATAAGACACAAATGCATTGTGAAAACAATCTGAACTGTTAATCTTTAGTCCATTTAAAACAGAACTGATTCATTTAAATTAGAAGGACAAGAGCTGAGAATGTCTTGGTCTTTTTAGCATAGCAAAGTTTGGAACAAAAATATCATTTAATAGGATCCCATAATTTTATGGGAAAAGTACATTGCAATAGTAATTACAACATATAGTTTTATATTTATCTTAAAATCATGAATAAATATTTTATTTATGAACAAGAAGATAAGATAAAATATCCTGCTATAATAAAAGATTTTCTCAGTTTCAAATCATAGTTCTCTCTTGCTTAATGGAACATGCTTACTTTGATCATATTGTGCTGTGGTAGGAACAAAATAGAAGAGGCAAAAAAGAATGAGAGAAAGGAAATATGAGTTTTGTAAGGAAAATAATGGTCCATGTGTGTAAGAATTAAAAATTGTGAAATCCAGAAGAATAGAAACAAAACATGAGATAGGACTCTGTCATACAAGATATCATAGTATATGAAAATTATTATCTAAAGTATCTATAATTCTAAAACCTTTGTCAAGTTTAGAAAGGCAAGAGCAATATATCAGCAGGTAGGGAATTTGCCTTGCCTGCAGTCAACCAGGGCTTAACATGAAGCACCCAATGGGGTTCCCAGAGCACCATCAGGAGTGATCCCGGATTGCAGAGGAAGAAAGGAATGTTAATATACTTTACCTTATGTATGTCTGTATAAATTTGGTCCGTTTCACTAAACTCTACAACTAAAATTTAGGCTCTGGATTTGATTCCTGGTCCACAATAAATCAATACATGAAGTAAAGGTTTAGCTTTTATGCCTAAACTTTGGATATAAGAGAAGTTCTTATCTCCAAATGCAGTGAGAATTTAAAAGGAACAGAATACTATAGTAATTTTCAATGGAGCTTATTTGAAAGTGAAATTATTTTATGATGATAAAAGTCAATTCATCAAATAACAAATCTCCAAATGTAGGAAATAAAAATGAACAAGAACTACACAAAACCACACTTGTATTTTTCAGTAATTCATAGTATATGTAGCTTAAGAAAAAAAGATTATAGATTTGAATAATGCTATAATCCAACTGGACTGAGTCATTAAGATGAAAAATTATATTTATTTATAAATTAAATTAAATTAATTAAATTTATTCGTTTGTTTTTTAGTTTGGGGCTACACCCAATGTTGCTCGGGGGTATGCTATACAGTGCTTGGATATTGCTTCAGGAAGTTCTCTGGGGACAATGCTGTATCAGAGACTCAAGTCAGTCTTTCCTGCATGCAAAGTATGCACACTAGCTTTTGTTTTTTTAAAAAAATTGATCTTCTATCAACTCCTATAATCTCCCAAGGCTGAACCAAGAAGACCTGGAGTACCTGAATAGCCCAATTAACATCAAGGAAATTGAAATGGTAATCAAAAGTCTTCCCAAAAACAAAAGCCCAGGTCCAGACGGATTCACTAGCGAGTTCTTCCAAACATTTAAAGAGGACCTTTTGCCAGTCCTTCTCAAGCTTTTCCAGGAAATTGAAGAAACAGAAACCCTCCCTAACAGTTTCTATGAGGCTCATATCTCCCTAATACCAAAAGCAAACAAAGACACCACAAAACAAGAAAACTACAGGCCAATATCCCTGATGAACACAGATGCGAAGATTCTCAACAAAATATTAGCAAATAGAATTCAACAACTCATCAAAAAGATCATACACCACGACCAAGTGGGATTCATCCCGGGGATGCAAGGATGGTTTAACATCCGGAAATCAATCAACATAATCTATCCTATCAACAAAAGAAAAGATAAAAATCATATAATCATATCAATAGATGCAGAGAAAGCATTTGACAAGATCCAGCATCCATTTATGATGAAAACACTCGCCAAAATGGGTATAGAAGGGACATTTCTCAATATAGTCAAAGCCATTTATCACAAGCCTATGGCAAGCATTGTCCTCAATGGGGAAAAACTAAGAGCCTTCCCTCTGAGAACAGGGACAAGACAAGGATGCCCACTCTCTCCACTTCTGTTCAATATAGTACTGTAAGTACTTGCAATAGCGATTAGGCAAGAAAAAGATATTAAGGGAATTCAGATAGGAAAGGAAGAAATTAAGCTCTCACTATTCGCAGATGATATGATACTATACCTAGAGAACCCTAAAACCTCTACCAAGAAACTCCTAGAAACAATAGACTCGTATAGTAAAGTTGCAGGCTATAGAATCAATACCCAAAAGTCCATGGCTTTCCTATCTGCAAATAATGAGAGAGAAGAAAGTGACCTGAGAAAAGCAATCCCGTTCACAATTGCGCCTCAAAAAATCAAGTACCTTGGAATCAGCTTAACAAAGGAGGTAAAGGACTTGTATAATGAAAACTACAAAACGCTACTTCAGGAAATAAAAGAGGACACGAGGAAATGGAATGACATCCCCTGCTCATGGATTGGAAGAATTAATATTGTCAAAATGGCAATTCTTCCCAAAGCATTGTACAAATTCAATGCGATCCCTATAGGGATACCCCTGACATTCTTCAAAGAAATGGAGCAAGCGCTCCTGAAATTCATATGGAACAATAAGCCCCCACGAATAGCTAAAGCTATTCTTGGGAAAAAGAAAATGGGAGGAATCAACCTCCCCAACTTCCAACTCTACTACAAAGCGGTAGTTATTAAAACAGCGTGGTACTGGAACAAAGGCAGAGCTGCAGACCAATGGAACAGGGTTGAATACTCTGACACACATCCCCAAATATATGATCATCTAATCTTTGATAAGGGAGCAAGAAATGTGAAGTGGAGCAAGGAAAGCATGTTTAACAAACTGTGCTGGCAAAACTGGATGGCTACATGCAAAAAAAAAAAAGGGCTTAGACCTCCATTTATCACCATGTACAAAAGTCAGATCAAAATGGATTAAAGACCTCAACATCAGACCAGAATCCATAAGGTACATTGAAGACAAGGTTGGCAAAACCCTCCACGACATTGAAGCCAAAGGTCTCTTCAAAGCTGACACACCACTGGCCAAGCAAGTGAAAACAAAGATAAATAAATGGGACTATCTCAAACTAAGAAGCTTCTGCACCTCAAAAGAAACAGTGACCAAAATACAAAGACAATCTACAGAATGGGAGAGGATATTTATGCAGTACCCATCCAATAAAGGGTTGATAACAAGGATATACAATGCACTGGTTGAACTCCACAAGAAGAAAACTGCCAACCCGATCAAAAAATGGGGTGATGAAATGAAAAGAAACTTTCCCAAAGAAGAAATCCGAATGGCTGAGAGGCACATGAGAAAATGTTCAACATCACTAATCATCAGGGAGATGCAGATCAAAACAACAATGAGATATCATCTCACACCACAGAGACTGGCCCACATCCCAAATAACAAAAGCAACCGGTGTTGGCATGGGTGTGGGGAGAAAGGGACTCTCCTTCACTGCTGGTGGGAATGCCAACTCGTTCAGCCCTTTTGGAAAACAATATGGACGATTCTCAAAAAGTTAGAAATTGAGCTCTCATTTGACCCAGCAATACCACTCCTGGGAATATATCCCAGAGAGGCAAAAAGGTATAGTAGAGATGACATCTGCATTTCCATGTTCATTGCCGCTCTGTTTACAATAGCCACAATATGGAAAAAACCAGAGTGCCCGAAAACAGATGATTGGCTAAAGAAACTCTGGTATATTTACACAATGGAATACTATGTAGCTGTCAGGAAGCATGAAGTCATGAAATTTGCATACAAGTGGATCAACATGGAAAGTATCATGCTGAGTGAAATGAGTCAGAAAGAAAGAGACAGACATAGAAAGATCGCACTCATATGTGGAATATAAAGTAGCTGAGAGATACAAGCTCACAATGTTGCGATTTCTGGCAGATATTTCTCTGGACTTAGTAAAATACTGAAATACAGAAATCCAAAACTGTACGGCTGCTAGTGCAGCCTCCTGACCTCATATCTCTTCATTCTCAGCAATGGAAAACAAATTACCAAATGCTTTCTTTTCAGCAGGTCGACTTTAGGGGGGAGGAACTCCAAATCAATGATAGTGAATTTTTTGTTGAAATATTGAATGTAATCAAAGTAAAGTGAAAGTAAATTTAAATTTACCAGTTACACATGTGGGGTGGGGGGGCTGGGGAGGTGGGGGGAAGGGGGGAGGTATACCGTGATTCTTGGTGGTGGAATATGTGCACTGGTGAAGGGATGGGTGTTTGAGCATTGTATAACTGAGACTTAAACCTGAAACTTTTGTAACTTTCCACAAGGTGAAAAAGAAAAGTAGATCCGAAAAAAAAAATCGATCTTCTAAAAAGAATTCTTTTTAGAAGATCAATTCTTTTTAAAACAATTTTTTTAGAAGATCCAAGTTGGAGGATTAATACTACTCTACTTTAAGACTGTAGAATTACAGGACTGGGATATACCTCAGCAGCAGAGCACTTATATTTGTGTATGTGGGGCAGTGCAGGGACCTGGGTTTGAACCCTAACACAAAGGAAGAGAAGAGAAGAAGAGGAGAGGAGAGGAGAGGAGAGGAGAGGAGAGGAGAGGAGAGGAGAGGAGAGGAGAGGAGAGGAGAGGAGAGGAGAGGAGAAGAGAGGAGAGGAGAGGAGAGGATAGGGGAGGGGAGGGGAGGGGAGGGAAGAGGAAAAGAATATATTTTATAGTAATAAAGATAGTACTATACTGATGCAAGATTGGATAATTCAATCAATGAGACAGAATAGGTAGAGAAATAGGTTCTATATAGTTGATTGAATTTCAACAAAAGAGTAGGATAATATAATGGAAAAATCAAGAATTTTCAGCAAATGAAAATTTATACAGAAAAAAAATGACTGCTCTTCAATCTTATGCCAAAATGTTGTGAAATCAATCACTAGATCTAGGTATAAAAGCTAAACTTTTACTTTATGTTTTTATTTATTGTGGGCCAGAGTCTTACACATAAGAGGCAGAAGCTCTCCTACTGAGCCATACCTCTGGCATAAGCTAAACTGGTAAAGATCCTAGAAGTAAACAATAAGGACACTGGGAAGATGGTTCAGTGACATCAAGCATTTGCCCACATGCATGAGGTCAGAGTCTCTACATACACTGAGGACAAAGGCAAGTATGAAGCTGTTAAATTAATTTTTATGCCATTGAATGCAGGGAGGTGATTTCCATTGCTCCACTGTCAGGGGTACAGAAGAATGCACAGGAGACAATAGGGAAATATATTGGTAAAAATGTATTAGACAAGAAACAAAAAACACTAATGTAAATAAAACAATTTACTATACTGAACTTCAAAATTATAAACTTATGCTCTTCAAAATTGTCATTAACAAAATGAAAATGGAGCTGAGAGACAGAACAGAGGTTGTGGCACTTGCTTTGCTCCTGCTGACCCTGTTCAACCCCTGTCACTGCATAGAACCCTGCCCTGCTCCCCTCGCTGCCAGGAAGTCCTGAGCATGAAGGGGTGTGATCCTCTCTGTCCTCACACCCCAGTAAAGAAAATGAAAACGTATTGTTTAAAGGTATAGCATCTGCCTTGCACTGCATACTTATATTTTCAAACAGCTAAAGAGAGACTTAGACATGTCTGAAGAACATTCATAACACTCTAGGAGAAAATGAAAGGAGATCAAAATGATAAAACAGATTAATGCATAGAGAAAAGAGAATTAGAGAGTTCACATTTCTAATCAGTTTCAGAAAGCATGAAAAAGAGAATGTTTAGAAGGAAAAAGATTCTTTAAAACTTGTAGGCAGTATTTTTCAGAAGGACACAATTTTTTTCTGACTCAGGGACCAGGGATGTAGCCCTGATGGGATGTGAGACCCCAGATTCAATCTCTAGCCCTGAACCCCAAACTCAGCATGCTTAGAGTAGCCCTTGTGTCCCCCAATACTGATTTGAGTGACCCCCACAACTGAAAAAGCAACAAAGACCCAAATTAAAGAATTTCCTGCCTCAATAACAATAGCTGCCTCAAACTATTGGTTTGAAGCATACATGTACATACACTTCCCACATATACACACAGAGAAAGGTATTAAAATATGTAGTAAGAGAGCAACAAAGAGCCAAAGGCAATAGAAATGGAGAGTTGGTCTATAGAACTAAGTCTGGGGGAGATGTGAGAGATTCGGGGTCAAGAGTGGAGGAAAGCAGGCACCTGGTGGTAGATAATGCGTGCATGAGAGTATCATTAACAATATTGTAAATCACAGCACCTCAATACAAATGGGAGGGAAATAGAGCAAGCTATCAAAATTAAGTCTTGAAAGCAACCAATAAGACATTACTTACACTGATAACACTTCCTAGTAGAAAATGAAAGATCATTACCTACGTGTTGGAGGAAAATACTGGACAACTCAGACTTCAATTTCCAACTAAACGATCACTGAAAACTAAAGGTGAAATTTAAAAAATGTTTTACACATAAAGATTTAGCTAAAAAACAAAGCTCTAAAAATATAGGAAACAGAACTCAGAAAGAAGAAGGTTGAAAAAAAAAGCATTTTTAAGGTAAGTGGTAAGAATTGGGTAAAACTGAATAAATGTTGTCTGTGCCAGATAATAAGTAAAAAAGAATAGTTAATGAGGGAGGAGAGTAAAGAAACTAAGTTGCTAGACAAGAAAAATGTGTAAGACGGGATAAATAGAGAGTAAGGATGACTTGAGGCAAAAAAAACTAAAATTCTTGTGTTACTGAGGAGCAGCAGAGAAAATTTGATCAATTTTAAATTTTCCAACTCAGGTAAAAATTGTAAAATTTAAGAATAAACACTAAAAGCAAAAATAAAAAGAGAGATCTATTAGCCTAAAGAGAAGGAAAAAAGAGGAGGATAAGGAAAAGAATAATTTATGGAAAACACAAGTTAGGATTGTAACAATGTCTAGTTATATCAGCACACAATGTAAACAGCATAAACTATTCAATTCAAATAATAATAGTATAATTGAATCAACAAACTCAGCTATGTGCTGTTTGAGTGAGATATATCTCCTATCATGATAAGAAATATATACCAAGGAAAACCATGTAAGTGTTAATATTAAACAAAATAAACTTTAAAGTACAGAGTGTTCTTTGGGATAAAGAGAATCATGACATATATAAAATAAATGTCTCCCAAGAAACTTTGCTTTAAAAAGCATAAAGTATTTTCCATTAAACTGCTTTCTCAGAATTTCTATTGCAACATTTAGAGAAGTATTCTTATTGGTGAAAAAATAATAGCACCTTTCTCCTCTAACTCCCAAATAAATCACATCTAGGATTACTAAGTTTATTCTCATTTATAATTAACCCCATAGCAATCTAAAAGGCTTAAAAAGCTGCATATAAATTTTCCATACTGTCAAAGGAAAGGACTCCTGTTGAGTGCTCATATTATTTTATTTATTAAATCTTACAAAGAGCAGCAAAAGGAATTATGGATTTAAGTGAGTCTTTCCTGCAGGTTGGGAACACTGAATGATATATAAGCAATCATATTAAATATTTAAAAAGAAATGAAAAGTTCCAGGCAGTAGATCTTTTTCAGATTGAGTTCCTCTTATGCCAGTCTTCAGATTCATTTCTTTTAATGCCTAGACATTTCAATTAATTTTATTTCTTTAGTTTTTCTGTTTATGTAAGAATAAAATTTTCTCATACATAAAATAAGGCATAAACGATGAGTCTTACCTAACTTAGGGTTACTGTGAGGATAAAATTAAGTAGTATGTATGCAAGGACCTTTGATAACCTTTTATATTGTATTTGTAAGATCAATTATGAATCCCTGATCCTGTGATGGATTTTTAATATTAATAAGCTTTATTTATCAGTTTTTGACATACTTGTAAAATGTCAACTATTATTGTGCTTTGTCTAATCTTCAAAAATGCTATAACTGTCCTTTGTGTCAGGACCGAAGCACGTGCAAAGTGTGGCTCAACAAAACCATTCTCACCATTTATCTTTTTCTCTCTGGACAGGCACACAACTATAGCTCCTTCTAAGGAGAAGCACATTTGTTATAGTGGTTATGTAAAGGAATGCTCTTTCTTAGTAAAAGATCAATGTTTCATAAATCCTGTAAGCATGACGGAATGGCTATTTTTTCATGCTTTACTACCAGCTGACCATTACCCCTTGAATTTTAGAGGTGGAGATAAATGAAGCAAACCTCAAAAGATACTATCAAAATTGCAATAAAGAGGGGGATCAGTTGAAAAACATTACTGTGGTCCAACAGTGCACCCTGCTCAGGCCTCAGCCTTCTCTGTACAGTCTACACATCCACACAAATATATCTGCAGGAATTGTAAGTAGCTCTGAAGGTAGGCAGACCTAACCAAAAGTTGGATAAAGGTCAGAGAAATAGAACAGGGGTCAGAGTGTTTGACTTTCAAGTAGCTGACCTCGGGTCAATCTCTGGCCTGACATGCGATTCCCCAAACACCATCAAGAGTGATCCTTGAGCACAGAATCAGAAGAAAGCTCTGAACACTGCTGGGTTTTGCTCAAAGACACCCCTTTCCCATCAAGAAAAAAAATGCTGGATGAATAAAAGCAAGATCTTCATCTCTCAGACTTTCATTTTCTTAGGTGTGAAATAGAGGCAATCATCCAATCATGTACTATTGAGCAGGTTTTCGTTTGCTGCTCCATCTGACAGCTCTTGCACTGCAAGGATTGAGAGCTCTCTCTAAGCTGCCCAAGACCTCAGAATCGCACAAGTCACTTTGTCTCCTTGTTCTCAGCACCTTTTAGCCCCTCATACCTCTGCAGAATATCTATCAGCTTAGAGGAAACAAGCCCATTCTACTCTACATAAGCATCCCTCTTCTCGCACTGTTTAAATATGCGTGGCCTGCCACTTCCCGAAACATCACAGCTGCTGTGATACTATTCCCTGCCACCAGGACATTTCCCAGGTCACCACCACCTTGGCAAATGGGCCACCACTTTGATCAGAGAGGCTCCGTACACCCATCTTACCACCAAGACGGCCTCCTCTGCACGCACCAGCAGTAAGGAACCCGTCTCAAAGCTCCTTCTCAGTTGCTTGCTGCCGGATCCCTCTGTTCAAGTTCACTTCCTTCAAAAGGCTGATGCCAAGACAGGTTTAGAAGTCTAAAAGACCTGGGTGTGAAGGCTGTCCTGTGAGAGGTAAAAAGGATGTGAACCAGAGGAGGCAGGGCCGGTTTTCAAATTGATGGTGTGGGGGGGGTCTGAGCATGTGCAGAAGGAAGGAGGAGAGGGAGTCACATTGGGTCGGAAGTTTCCAATGCAGCAGAATGCTAAGAGCTCTTTGACCAGACTGGTGGAGATTTCATCCCAGGTGGGGCAGGTCTGCCCTCAGATTGCAGTTGTGGGCCAGGAGTGGTCCACAGAAAGTGTGGTCTTTGTGCAGATGGACTCTGAGTACAGTGGCAGGGAGCATCAGGGAGGCTCCCCACAGCGGGAGTGTACCGGGTCATTACACTGATGGAGAAACCATATGGCCTCACAAGATGATCAAGCTAAATCCCCTGATCAACATCAGGTCTCTAGACACGATGCCAACGGGAGGATGGCACAGTACTTCTGCTATATTCTTGCCAAACATGTTTAATCTGGATCCAGTCAAGAGGAAAGATCCAAAAACCTCAATCAGGAACTCACTGTAAAATGATGACCGATATTCTTCAAAAATTCCCAGGTGTGAAGGAGTGAGGAAGTGTTCAGAGAGAAAAAAAGCTAGGATAACAGACAAATAAATTCAGTAAGGACCCTGGCTTGGGTCTTAGATTGAAAGAGGGGAAATGCTGCATGTCTAGGACAATTGATGAAACTGGTGGTCTACGGACTGCAGGCTTTAGATAGAGCATTGTGTCCATCTTAAACATCTTTGCACTGTTCCTATGCAACTCTTCTTGAACTTAGAAAATATACAACTGGAGTATTAAGGCGTGAAATGACACAAGCCGTGCAACCTTCTCTCAAACGGTTCAGAAAAACACATTACATAAGTTAGAGAGTATGAAGGACATTTTCTGAAAGATACACTAATTGAGATGCATGTACAACTGCTGACTTCATCAGCGATCAAATACTGCACTGAGGCATGAAAAGTACATGAGAGATATTAAAACTCATTATTAACACAGCGCTCCTGGCTTCTGGCCAGTGAGATGAAAGAGATGCTGAGTCGAGTTTTATGGGGTTGCTATCTTTTTTTGCTAACTAGTTGGTGATTCATTATTGTATATGCCAGTAACTCCACCCTGGTGAATGCAATTATGTTTTCATCTTTCCTTTTTTTAAATTTTTTATTTTTAAAGAAACTAGCATGCACTTGTTGACTTTGATCCATTAATTGGTACTCCAATACTATGGTGTTTTGCATAAAAGGGGTGGAAGGGAACATTAGTTAGCAAGTGTTTTTTCTTGTTTGTTTTGGGATCACATTCCATGGGATTCAAGGGCCATTCCTGGCTTAGTGCACAGGGGACTCACTTGTGGTGGGGCTCAGGAGACCATTTGGTGCTGATGGTCAAACATCGACCTCTGGCATGTGAGGCACATGGAGCTAGCTCCCTTCTCTGCATGTGTATGCTTTTAATCACAGAAATTTAAAACTAGATACAAGGTTGAGAAGGGCCACCCAGACAACGGTGATATCCCTATCAATCTCTGAGCTTTCTGATTCTTTCACAAAGAAATGGGATTGTAGCTAAGTTTTTATCTCCTTTCACTCAGTGTGTCCAGTGTATTCTTTGCCAGGCTCCCTTACATCCATTATCTCCTAGATATTACATCAGCCTTGTGCAGGATTCAGCTCAAAATATGGGCTACCTGGGTCTGAGTCCTGGCTCTGGTGGTTACTGCTATGTGACCTTGAGCAAGTTACGTTATCTTTCTGGGTGCTCCATTTGATTATCCCTCTTTGACAGATAAGGCTTCTGAGGCCTGGAGCAGGCTTAACAATGTGTCTGAATCACCTGGATATTAATTTTAATTTAAATATTTTATGTGTATGGAGGGGTGGTTGGTGGAGGCCATGCCTGGCTATGCTCACAGCTTATTGCTGTCTCTGGTTTCAGGGATCACTCCTGGTGGAGCTCAGGGGACAATAAGGGATGCTGGGTATTGAATCTGCGATCCCATATGATCATGCAAGAAAAGTGCCTTATCCACCATACTCTTTCACTGTCCCCTCAGTTAGCTATTTAGTATCAGAGCTGAGACCTTCTATGGAGCTTTCAACTCCCCCACCAAGATATGGATTCTTTTGCATTCACACCAGCACTGTGTGAGTTCAAGGAATGTTGCATAATAGGGTGTTGTTGGAAAAAAGTCACATTTCTCATTAAGTAGGTCAAACCGTTTTTCGGCCTCACAGTCCTATTCAATATGCACTTATTTTGAAGGCAGGCAGCAAAAAAAGGGAAAGTGAGATACAGCTTGGGAGGGCCGCAGCTGTGGGTTTGAAGTCACTCTCTAGCCCTTCTGACTCTGCTGAGTTTTCTTTCTGGCAAAATGAAAACCCTGACACCAAACCTTTACATCTGTTGGGATGGGTAACAGCGATGCATGCATATAGTAGGGGTCACTCAGATATAGTTTTGAAAATGTATTAGTTGTTGAGTGTCTGCTCCTCCCCAGAAGACTTGGTGAAATTCAGAGACCAAAAATTCATTGCCTTTGGAGGCTCATTCTGCAGAAATCTGTAGTGGATCTTCATGTCATGAGGAGTACCACATCAGTCACATATGCTGCAACCAGTTTCTTCCTCACTCTGCTTTAGGATTTTGGCTGCATTCTCTTTTATGGGGGTCTGGGATAGGTAACAAACCCAAGCCATGTTCAAAAGCTCTGAGGGCCCCCTGACAGTTCAAAGCCAACTGGTCCTCAGCTCTGTGCAAGGGAATGAGGATGCAATACTGCTCAGCCCTCTCCTCAGGACCCCTACCCCTGTGCTGAGGGTACTGGGGCTAGAGGTCTGAAGGCTGCACTCAGTGGCACTTAGGGGCCCAATGATGCCAGGGATTGAACCCAAGCTGGGCACATACCACATATGAGCCCTAAGAGCTGTGCTATATCCTGGCCCCGCTTTACATTCTTAATCTCTGAAAAACTTTACTCTCACATAGTAAATCTGATTTTCTTTTATGGCTTATTTACAGCTTTAGATTCAGAAATTTTTTGCATCTGATCAAGTTGTCTCTTTGTTTTCCTTCTAGTTGTCTTGAAGGCTGTTTTTTACATCTGTTTCTGACCCATCTGGCCCTGACTTCATGACTCTGGGGAGGTTAAATCTAGCCATATTCTGAAGGTTACTGCCCAATACTATTTTTCCTTTGGCATATACCCATTTTTGTCTCTGTAACTTACCCTCCAACTTGCCTGCATATGAATATGAATTATAGTTTATTTTACATTTTTTTCTTTTTGGGTCACACCCGGCAATGCACAGGACTTACTCCTGGCTCTGCACTCAGGAATCACCCCTGGTGGTGCTCAAGGGACCATATGGGATGCTGGGAATCGAACCCGGGTTGGCTGCATGCAAGGCAAATGCCCTACCCACTGTACTATCGCTCCAGCCCCCTATTTTATAGATATTTAAAAATATCTCACTCATTTTGTTGTTTCATCTTTACGGCAGCTTCATTAAAAATTTACAACTCTCGTGTCTCAATCATATCAATTTGGAAAGCCTAACAGTACAATTTTGCATAAGGGTTACAGGGGAGAGTCTACTAAACCCAGTAGAAATGGAACCAGAACAATAGTACTACCTGGGCCAAGAACACAATAGTACAGTGGGTAGGCAGTTTCCCTGTGTGGGGCCAACCCAGGATCTATCACCACTGGAGCTGTCTCTGGCCTCAACAGACTCGCCTTGTTTTAAAAAGAACCTGGGTATGGTCTCTCAAGCCCCACCAGGAGTAATCCCTGAGCACAGAATCAGGAATAAGTCCTAAGTACCAATGAGTGTGGCCCCCAAAACAAACAAACAAAAATATTAACAAGTCGAGTGGGAATCATCATGGGGTGAATCAGGTCCTCACCTACTAGCCACTGTCCCCTCAGTCTTTGTTTACCCTGTGCTCTGGGATTCACTTACTTGAGGGCGATGAAGAATCAAGGAGAAACTGATCCATTCACCTCTTCCTCAGGTTGTTATGTGGTGACCTGGTGTCTCCGCAGCGCATGTCAGAGATCCCTTCTCTGCTGAGTGGTCAGCCTGCAGTTCTGGAGTCCCTCACGCCCTCCCATCCCCACCACTCTGGACACTGCTCAGGCAAATTTCTCCAGTGTTTGCTATTTAATTTCATGTTTAATTAACCAGGCAAGACAATTACCTCTAAAAAAAAAAAAAAGGCCGAGTCCTCAGTAGTGCTGGAGGTGGGTGGGGTAGGGGTGCCAGAGACATGCCTGGTGATGCTCTGTACGGTGGTGCTCTGGGATGCGTGGTACAGGGGCTCAGACTCAGGACCTAGCACAGGCTAGACAGGTGCTGCCTGCTGGAGCTGTCTCTGGCCCCCAAAGACTTGTTCAAAAACGAATGTGGGTGATCGCCGCAGTGTGGCCACTGCTTTCCCCACCCACTCCTCTCCACTCCTAACCAATCCTGATCAGGGAACTCCTAGGGTGAAAGTCCAAGGCTGGAGTGCCCAGATCCTTTGGCTTCACCTAGCCACTCTTTTAGCCCTGTCTTCATTTCCCTTAACGTGGGACTTACGTTCTGACCACCAAAACCAGTTTTCCAACTAGTCCTCTCTCAATGGCCAACCCTTTGCTATGATTTTTTTTTTCTTTTTGGTCACACCCAGCAATACTCAGGGGTTCCCCCTGGCTCTGCACTCAGGAATTACTCCTGGCGGTGCTTGGGGGACCATATGGGATGCTCAAGATTGAATCCCAGTCGGCCGTGTTCAAGGCAAATACCCTCCCTGCTCTACTATTGCTCCCGCTCCTGATTTTTCTCTATCTAGAAAGCCTACCCACTCCTGCCAATTCTTGGCCCTGTGGTCCAATGTAATGTCTGATTCTATTTGTCTATCTCTCCTCCATCATTACTACCCAAGGCCAGAAGTGCTCCCATCTTTTGTTCTCATGGGGAACTTGATGTGACCTTGCATTGTTCTGCTTATGACTTGGTTGTCTCTCCCACTACAGTTCTGCAGGGCAGGGACCTGGCCCTTTACTCCTCTCCCCTTTATTCCTAGCACTGTACTATGAATCAACAAATGGATGTCCATGTTGTGGTCTTCAGCCTTTTCGTCTATACAGCATGCTGGGATCTACTCTTTCCCCAAATGAATGGTGCTCCTCTCTTCCTTCATTTAACTTGTCACCTGAGAAACTTCTGCACTTATAGTTAAGTTCCCCTTTCAAAATTCCCTACTGGAGAAGATTAAATATCGATAGCAGCTTTCTGATTTTCCCCCACAGGCAACCAAGAACTAAGATTCAACTCACGGTCCTATTATCACAGACAACCTACCAAGGACAGACACTCGGGTTTGAGAGGCGTTATTAATCCCCCTGCTCCTCTGTAGACCTACCATGGCAGACTCGGGAGTGAGGGTGTAATTTCACTTTGTCAAAGTAAACATTCCTCTGGGGGGACATCCACTCAGCCTCCAGGAGAGAGTAATGACCACAACCACAGGCAGCAGGGGGTGAGTAATTTACTGCTGCTAGGCAATTAGTGTTGCTAGAAAAAAAATTGCTTTCATTTAAAATTCTCTTTAAACCATATGTATCATGGCTCATGGGATAATTTATGTATCATTAGAAACTAAGAAACATACATCATGCTAATAAATTGTCTCTCCCATTCCACCACCAGTAGCTCCCAGGGGTCGTTAGGAAGTCAAGAGTTTTGTTGTCTTTGTTGTTTAAGGTGGTGGGGAAATGTTCCTATGTCACTTGTTTTGTTTCTCTTCACCCACTAGTTCTCTGGCAGAAATAAATAGTCAAAGAATATTTGTCATCACTTTCACCCACTGGTTTCCAGAAGTATTTGCTGTAAATGAGCCCCCGGCAGATAATCAATGAGTGGTACTTTTTTCTCCCATCAATTTAAATGTTATTGGTTCATCTGGATGTCATTTCAGCACTAATGTATTTCCAATTTGCAGCATGTTATACAATTCCACAGGTTCCCTTTAAAAGGTAGGACCTTCCTATCTAAAGCAAACGCTGCAAAATGCTGGGAACATGGGATTACAGATCCAGTGTATTCAGCTGAAACCAAAATACCTTGCTGAGCAAGTCTGGAGGTAATATGGTACCCCAGTGCCAAGAACATGATTGAGTTTAAAAAATTAAGAGACAAGGGCCAGGAAGATTGCTCCACGGTTGGAAGCCAGTCTCATGAGCTGGGGCAGAAGGCAGCTGAGGTAGAGAAGGGATCACTAAGTCAATGATGGTTGGAGGGATTGATTGGGATGGGAGATGTGTGCTGAAAGTAGGAAAAGGACCAAGCATGATGACTCCTCAGTATCTATATTGCAAAGCATAATGCCCATAAATAGAGAGAGTAAGAGGAAAATTGCCTGCCATAGAGGCAGGGAAGATGGTGGAGTGGGGGGGTGTGTGGAGGGATACTGGGGACATTCAGTATTCAGTATTCAGTCATCCTGTTGCTCATCGATTTGTTTGAGCAGGCACCAGTAACGTCTCTCATTGAGAGACTTATTGCTACTGTTTTTGGCATATCCAATACACACGGGTAGCTTGCCAGGCTCTGCTGTGCGGGCTCGATACTCTCGGTAGATTGCCGGGCTCTCTACCGAGGGGTGGAGGAAATCGAACTCGGGTCGGCTGCATGAAAGGCGAATGCCCAACTGCTGTGCTATCGCTCCAGCCCCACTGGGGACATTGGTGGTGGAAAATATACACTGGTGGAGGGATGGGTGTTCGAACGTTGTATGACTGAAACTCAAACATGAAGGAAAGTTTTGTAACTATCTCACAGTGATTCAATAAAAAGTTAGTTAATTAATTAAAAAGAAAGTAAACCATCCTACCATCCTAACTTCATTCTCTAGCAAGGGAAAAACTTCACTAGGTATCTAGAAAATGCGTTCTTCTATGATGGAGAACAGGCATGGTGAGTGGGAGGTAAAGAGCAAAGCATCCACCCAGGCAGTGAGACGCGGAACATTGATGTGCATCTGCAACCAGCTAACTTCATCTCCATCTTTGGGAGACAGTGATCACTGGCATTACTACTGTGATTTCACACAAGGGTGTGACCATCTTCACAGCTCAACAACATAAGGAAGGTTAAGGGCAAGAATAAAATCACAGAGCTGAGCCAGAGAGATGGTACAGTGGGGAGGATGTTTGCCTTACATGAGGTTGACTAGGTTCTATATCTGGCAACCTGTATAGTCCGCTGAGTCCCTCCAATGAGTCTCTGAGCATGGAGCCAGGAGTAAACCGTGAGCACAGCTCAGTGTGGCTCCCAAAGTCCCCTGCCTGCCAGATTCCTGGAAAAAATAAAAATGAAACACACAGCCCACAGCCACCTATTTGTGATGACAGAAACTAGGAGAAAAGGTGTTACATGATGGATGAAAAGTAGCATTCTGGGTAGGAACATAAAGCAGGAAATATAATGGCTGATTTAGAAAGCTATAAAACCGAAACCTCTACTGGGTTTTAAGCCAAATTATTTCAATCAAAAATTTTTAAAGGAAAAAATATTGTGTTGAACACACACACACACACAAAGCATTCCTCTTACTAAATTGAAACTGCTCAGGGCCAGAGAGAGAGAGAGAGAGAGAGAGAGAGAGAGAGAGAGAGCAGCGCCAAGAGTGACCCTGAGCCAAGAACCAGTAGTAACCCTCAGATACCACTGGTTAAAAAAAAAAAAGAATTTATCTTTAAAGAAGTAATAAAGTGCTAAGTTCCTAACCTTCAAATCCCTGAGTGACTCACTAAGATATAAAGTCATTTAATTATCAGTTGTCACAGAATTGCTAGGCTGACTGAAAAAAGCACTAACAACTGCAAGGCTGTGTTTGCAGAGCATTAAACAGAATGCAAGACCCTTTGTGAATGGACCTTAGAGCCACCCAGGACTGACAGCCAGATGCCCGGAGGAGAGGAGCTCCGGGAAGAGAGATGCTCGCCCTCACTCCCGCACGTGGGAGCATCTGGTTCCGTTTCCATGTCTGCTCTTCATTTTCTCTACAAAAACCAACCTGAGAACAGGTCTCACCTGGGGGTGCTTACTCACCTGCTCATATAAGGGCTACTACCTGCATGCGGGTTTAACAAGCAGCATGAACTTGTAAACCTTAGGTAGAGAAAGAATTGGAATCCTGAAGTGAAGATGTCCAAGCCTGGGAGTTAGCAAGATACAATTTTCTCAAGACACATGACAATGGAGTTCAGTGAAACCAACCAAATCAATGTTCACTGAGCCTAAACTGGGGTCCCAGCTCCCCTCAGCAGCACACTGTGCTAACACTGTAATGATACAGAGAAGATGGATGTGACCACCGCCCAGAGATGATACACGAATTCATGAAGTGTGCCACATTTGAAAACGAAAGAGCACAGGGTGGACTCAAGCCATTTCATGTAATACCGCTGAATTGTTTAAGCTAGCTGGACTTGGGTCTCAGCACATCAGTGTTGAAGCTGACATGCAGTTGTGACCAAGCCAAAGGAGCAGTTCATCCGAGCATGCTTGCCCCCAACTCGAGTTCCCTGAACATCAAAGGCAATGTGGGGTTGATTTTCGTGGGCACAAAATAGAGTGACTTGCTATTCAGCTCGGGATCTAAAGGCTGAACTTCTGTGCTTCTCATAAGCCTGAGGTCCTGAGCCTAGCAACCCTCTCTGCCCTGCCTTGCAATGCAGAGGTACAGCAGAGATTAAGGGAAGGTCTTCCAATTTCCTGGGGAGCATTTGCTAAGTACTTCCTTTTTTTTTTTGCAACCACAAATCAGTAACTGACTGGTGAGCAAGCTGACTTATATTCTGCACACATTGTGAGAAGGCAGTGGAATCCTAGTCAGACAGAAGATTTCACCCAGGGTCCAGGGATAGGGGCCTAGAACAGTGAGTGTACTTCTGGGACCTCTTCTGGGACCTCTCCACTCCCATTAGGACTGAGCCATTTTCCCCAGAGGCAATTGGGTAGGTAGGCAGTTTGCCGTGCCAATCCTCCACAACCAAGTGGAAGCTGATCACCAAATTTATCACTGCATCCTGGACAGAGCTGGGTCAGCAACCTCTGCATACTTGAAGGGCTAACTTAAATAATGTCCACCAGGAGGATGGGTGTTGGAAAACTGTGTGATGAAACCTAATTATGAACTGCTTTGTAAAGGTCTATCTAAGAGTGATTCAATTAAAAAAAATTAAAAGAAAATAATGTCCACCAAAAGGGTACACTACGAAGTGAAGTTCTTCCTCTTGGTGGAACTGTACATTTATTTGTAGGCCACACCAGAAGAGCTTTAGGAAGATCTAACATTCATCAAGCACTTATAACACACCTCCTGTTCTATGCACTTTATGGTTTACTTTACTTTTTATTTTTATTTTTTTGCTTTTTGGGGTCACACCCTGCAATGCTCAGGGGTTACTACTGGCTCTGCACTCAGGAATTACTCCTGGCAGTGCTCAGAGGACCTTATGGGATGCTGGGAATCCAACCCGGGTCGGCCGTGCGCAAGGCAAACGCCCTACCTGCGGTGCAATTGCTCCAGCCCCAATGCACTTTATGATTTAACATCAAATCCTCACTATCCCCATTTTACACATAAGGAAATGAAGGCCCAGGGTGATGCAGTGATGTGGCTAAGGAGATACAGAGAGAACAGCAGCCCGTACAGATGGCTACTGATGAAAGGTCTTGAAATTCACCACTCCCAGGTTCTGTGGAACATACTTACTTAGAGGGCAGAAAGTCAAAAGGACTCTCAGCTCAGGTTTCAGTTCAATGCTAGACTTTGCATAAGTTATTTGATGTCAGTTCCAGTTTGTTTATCTTCAGACTTAGAGGCAGTGTGCAACTTACCCAGGGCCACAGGTTTATGTGATCAGGTGGGGTATTAACTCAAATCTGTGTAGTTAGTTCCTACACAGTTCCTCTCCTGCCACTCAAAATAACAAACAAACAAACAAACTGTTTAGGATATTGTGTCCAGCTTGGAGAGTGTCACTGCAAGCCAAAGAAGTACATTTTATTATTTTATGAGGGTTGGAGATTCCAGATTAAAACTAATTAGCAGGAAGAACAGGTGAAAACTGGAGACTCAGAGTAGAAGACCAAATAGTTTGTCTCAGACTCTGCTTATAAGAAGAGTAACAAGAACATGAGTTATGTGACTATCCTTTAAAATGATTAAAAAGAGGGGCTGGAGCGATAGTATAGCGGGTAGGGAGTTTGCCTTGCACGTGGCTGCCCCGGTTTCTATTCCCAGCATCCCATATGGTCCCCTGAGCACTACCAGGAGTAATTCCTGAGTGCAAGAGGCAGGAGTAACCCCTGTGTATTGCCGGGTGTGAACAAAGAGCAAAAATATAAAAATAAAATGAAATAAAATAATTAAAAAGAATCGAATGTTTCCACAGATACAGCATAACCTTGAAAATTATTTTTCTTCCTGAAAGTATCAGGTGCAACTAGAGTGAAAAGAGGAATTATAATGGTCGAGAAAAGAAAAACATAATATGGAAGACTATCATTAATCTTCCATTCAAATGGCAGCCCCAGCTGATGATTAGGCAAAAGGCATAGCATAGCATAGCAATTCTGTGCAGAGACCAACTAAATATTGGGAGTATATTCAAGGAATTAGACAAATGATCCTGGAATCTTGCAAATGACCCCAGAATTTTGAGTTTAAGTTGTGATCCTTAGTTTAAAAGTCAAACAGAACTATGAATAATTTGGGGGGAGGGGTTGGAAAGAATCCAAAATGATCATTTTAGGAAGATATTCTATATGTGGATACAAATCATTTATTTTACAGCCATATTTCCAGTCCCAGATTTGAAATTGCCATATGAAGAAAGTGTGGGGAGAAGGTAAGATGAAGGGAGAATAAGAATGATAATCCGGGGAGGGGCTAGAGGAACAAATGCATGATCCCTGGAATGAGGATCCTGCCTCGCTCGTATTCTTCACCAACAAATGTATAAGAGTTGACCTTTAATATACTTCAAGTATAAAAGAGAAGTATGCATGAGATAATTTTAATCTCAAGCCATTTTCATCTATATTTACTGAATACCACTGATATCCTAGCCCCATATCTCTTTTGCAGCTTTTAAGGAAATGAGAACTTCTTTTTAGAGACCAGATATTTAACAGACTTGAGAGTACATTACTCCTATTACAAAAATAGGAGGAGTTATATCTGTTATGATAAAAAATATTCTTATGTGGGAAAAAAAGTGCCCTATTTACTTGCTTGAGTAGAGGCCATCCCAACACAGTGGAATTCAATGAAGAAAAGCAACCACCACTATGAATTCCATGTGTCACATATTTACTATCAGTGATAAGCACAAGTGATGAGATATCCAAGGGACTCTTTCCTATCTGTCCCACTGAATAGATCAACTTGATTCATATTATGCAACAGAAGAAAATTTCAGGAAAGTAGTCTCAGAAATGTCCACTGTAGAAGGTCTTTTTCTTGATTTGAGTGTGCTCTTTAAAATTCTTAAAACTTCCTCTCCTTGGAGTCTCTAATTTGGCAGTGCAATCAACTTTGTTCCTGTGCAAACCATGAGCTAACAAACACATACTGTGGTTGGAGCCATAGTACAGCTGGTAGGGCACATGCCTTACATGTGGCCAATCTGGGTTGAATATCCAGGTTGAGTACTCTCTAGGGTCCCCCAAACCCTACCAGAAGTGATCCCTCAATGTCAAGCCAGAACTAAGCTCTGGGCATTTCCAGGTGTGGCCCCAAACCCCAAAACAAATAAAAATCACAAAAAATAAACTACCTGTCTTTCAACTCAAAACTCTCTTTTAAAACAAACTCTGATTTGATGACAAACACACTTCTTTAGCCACGTGACTTTAAACACCATTGTTTCGTACACTCTGAAATGTGATCCTTGGCCGCTTCAACATTATCATGTCATAAATTAAAAGATCAATACAGAA
Organism: Sorex araneus; assembly: GCF_027595985.1. Classification (NCBI taxonomy): domain Eukaryota; kingdom Metazoa; phylum Chordata; class Mammalia; order Eulipotyphla; family Soricidae; genus Sorex; species Sorex araneus. Next base: position 73,295,018 of record NC_073306.1, read on the forward strand.
TCTTATTGTTTTCATTTCATTTCTATTGCACTAATGCCCAGTAGTTCACTGTGGTCTGTGCTTCATTATCCAAGTTTATAAACGGGAACTTTGAAGTTCAGTTGTGGTGAGACAGCTGACAGTCCTCCTCCTCCTCCACTTTGCAATTAAATAAGGCTGCATTTTTGGAAGCGCCTGTCCCAGTTGTTTGGGGTCCATCTGTGTTGCCACTGGATAAGGGACTGGAAACGATGGTCTTTCTCAGAGTTTAATTAATGAGCATCAAGTGTTCATCATTTCCTTTCCTGTCACAGAAAGGAGAAGGAAAGAAAAAGAGAACAGTAATTTTTAAATCTTTTAAGTTAGAACAGAAATATTCTACTTTAGACACTCACAGGTCATAAATATTCTGAGTGCAACTTACAAAAGAAAAAAAAGCAAGAATGGCAATTTACATTGTTTTTGGCTTGAGTAGATGTTGTTCCACTTTGAGGAGTCATGCACCTCATACAATCCTCCCTCCCTCCCTCCCTCCCTCCCTCCTTCCCTCCATCCCTTCTTCATTCCTCCCTCCCTCCCTTCTTTTATTCTTTCCTTCCTTCCCTCCATCCCTTCTTCCTCCCTCCCTCCCTCCTTCCTTCCTTTCTTCCTTCCTCCCTCCCTCCTTTCCTTCCTTCCTTCCTCCCTCCCTCCCTCCTTCCCTTACTTCCTCCATCCCTTCTTCCTTCCCTCCTTCCTTTCCTTCCTTCCCTTCCTCCCTTCCTCCCTCCCTCCCTCCCTCTCTCCCTCCCTCCCTCTCTCCCTCCCTCTCTTCCTTCCTTCCTTCCTTCCTTCCTTCCTTCCTTCCTTCCTTCCTTCCTTCCTTCCTTCCTTCCTTCCTTCCTTCCTTCCTTCCTTCCTTCCTTCCTTCCTTCCTTCCTTCCTTCCTTCCGTCTTTGGGCCACACCTAGAAGTGCTTAAGGCTTTCTCCTGGTTCTGAGCTCAGAGATCAGAGACCATTCCTGGTGTGGCTCTGGGGACCATACGCCATGCTGGGGATTAATCTTGGGTCAGCCTCACACAAGGCAAACACCATACCCACCACATAATCACTCCGGCCTCCAAGCCCCTTCTTTGACAAAGTCTATTGGCCTACTCAGAGGCTAGCAGAGCAGTTTGATGATTTTTTTTTTCATTGCTGCAGCTTGAAAGGGGAAAGGTTAACTCTGCATTTGGGGGCGAAGAGGGTGGGTTCCCAAGTGCTGTTTAGGAGGCCCTAGAGTCCCACTGGCAATTCTTGATTCTTAACCAGCAACGAGAATGCGTTGTTGCTTGGGTCCTGTGGTGCTGGCGAACCCAGGTGCTGAAAGTCTCTGGACCACTGTGTTGCCAGGACTCAAACCCCGTTTGGGTGCATGCTAGGCTGTGTTCTAACCTCTTCGCTATCTCCTAGCCCCTCATCTCTTATATGTTCAGCCAAACTTAACATTCTAAGAACCCTATCATGCTAGAACTGGATGTTTCATGTGTGTCCCATCCTGGTGTCACCATCCTGGCATCACTCAAAGAACATGGCTTCCTGTAAGCAGCAGAATCTAAAGTGAAAACTCGGGCACTCAACTGATGATCAAGCTAGAGGCTACATCACTAAGTCAAGGAGGAGTCAGCCTGTGGTGGTGGCAGCTGGGCTGCTGGACCTAGAAAGGGTGATAGTGATTGTTGAGGCTGTACCTGGGGTCAACAGCTCAACATAATTACTGCCAGGTTCCCTGTGGGGGGGAGGGGGTGTCTTTGCAAAGTCGGCTCACTTCACATTAAGTGTATTCTGTCCTTGGGTCCTAACCCTTAAACACATGCAAAAGCCTTCATTTGCCTTGCACAAAACAAAGAGGGGTTTGGTTCCTGATACTCTACATGGTTCCTTGAATACCACCAGGAGTGAGCACTCAGGACAAATCAAGGTGTAAGCCCTGAGGCTTACCACTGGGGTTACCTCCAAACAAAACAAAACAAAGAAAAGAGTACTTTATTGGAGATGGAGTCGATGTTGTAACTTATTCTCAAGGCCCCAATACCATCCGTTTCCTTTGTAGGATGCTCTGATCTCCAGGGGCTCCTCAACCAACCTCCTGCGGATCAAAGCTTTGGTCCAACTACTCAACAGCAACTGCTCTAGCAAGCCACATGCACGTCCATCTTTGGGAACAACCACTCCTCGTTTTATTTTCTGCTATTCCGTTTTCAGGACATTCAACACCCTTGTTCTTCAGAACATTCAGTACTCTTGTTGCTCTCTTTGGTGGATGCTATTTCATTTAATGCTTCTGTTCTTCATACCAGGCCTCTCCTCACCAATCTGATGGTTCTGCCTTCTCACCACTCAGCCCCAATCTTACTCACTATCCTTGGTCCAACCTCCACATCCTGCACTTGCCCCATCAGGATGCGCAAGAACACATTCAACAATTTTCCGGGGTCTATTTTGTGGCACAAACCAATCTTCCCAAAATCGAGCATCAAAACGCTTTTGGTCACACTCCAGAATTTACCACCACACTCTTTGATGAATATTTTTTTTCCTTCATAGTTAATGGCATATTAGAAAAGCAACTTCCAAAGAGACTTCCCTTTTATAAGGTGCCTCTTAGGAGGCAGCTGCCTATTAAGAAAATTAATTTCCCTTTATCCTCGCTTCCATGGCAACAATTTAAAGCTCTGAGAGGATGAGATGCGATTTTAAAAACCTGACTCTTCTCAGAAGGCCTCATTTGATATTTACCAGACAGTCTTTGGCAATGCTCAATCATCTAATTTCAAATCCCAAGATATAGTATGAATTGATTAACAGAAATTACATCCTGTGGTTTTAAGTAGCAATTATGTTCCCCCATCTTCCTCCAGGAATTTGGTTCAGAGATTCCTTTTTAAAAAACATTGTAGGAGGGAATTTTAGTTAACCAACCCACCCCTGACTTCAGATCAAAGCAAGCATGGGGCAATTAAGACCACAGCCCTCACAGACCAGAAAGCTAGCACAGTGACTAAAGCACTTGCTTTGCACTCTACCTACCTGGCTTGAATCCGAGGCACCGATTATGGTCCCCCAAGCCCCACTAGGAATGACCCCTAAGCACAGAGCCAGAAGTAATCCCTTAGCACTACCAGGTGTGGCCCCCAAATCAACAAACCAAAAAATTTTTAGAAGACCACCATCCTCACCTATCACTCATGCAGTTCCCAAAACATGAGCAATACTTTGTCACTAAGCTCTAGCCCAGGATTTTATATGCTCTTTCCACTTGTCTGAAAAATTTATACCTATTTTTCTACGTTGAATCATACAGAAATTTTTCAGGCAAGTGGATGTCAATTTCTACATGATTCTGCATAGAAAAAATAGGTGTATGTTTCAAAAACTAACCGATAATAAACCATAACTTCCCATTAGAACACATATTTTAACAACTCCACATTCAGTTACCTGATTCCATCTGGAGTTAAGCCCAGAGTTTAGGGTGCGAGGCTCCAGACCATTTTCCTATGTGTCCTGAGGGATTCTGAGCAAAAATACAGCCAGCCCATGAGGAGCTATGGGTGTATGTTTCCATGCCAGGACATGCAGCTCCCTCACTGGCAGGCTCCCACCTCTGCTCAAGAAAGGTAACTGGGGGCTGGAGCGATGGACCGAAGGTAGGGCGTTTGCCTTGCATGCAGCCAACCCGGGTTGGATTCCCAGCATCCCATATGGTCCCCCAAGCACCGTCAGGAGTGATTCCTGAGTGCAGAGCCAGGAGTAACCCCTGTGCATTGCTGGGTGTGATCCAAAAAGCAACAAAAAAAGAAAGGTAACTGGGGTGAGGAGGTGTGCTCCAGACTGTGGGCTGTGGCTTAAGGCACTTGTCCAAAAAGTATGATGCTTTGAGCTCAAAGCCCAGGGCTTCCCCATGCACTGATATGATCAGACAGCACACTGTTTTTTGTTTGTTTGTTTGTTTGTTTTGCTTTCTGGGGTCACACCTAGTTACGCACAGGGCTTACTCCTGGCTCTGCGTTCAGGAATTACTCCTGGCAGTGCTGGGGAACAACATGGGATGTTGGGGATGGAACCTAGGTCGGCTGCGTGCAAGGCAAATGCCCTACCTGCTATGCTCTCGCTCTAGCTCCACAGCCTACTGTGTGCGAATCCCAGTAAGAAAGGCCTGAAAGCTGAGCGCACATGTCCAGCAAGCAGGAGGCTGTGAACTCAAGTCCCTCCCTCAAGCACTGAGGTCGGCCTGGCAGCCCTGATGTTTGGGATCCACAGAAAGGGCCCAGAGGACAGGTTGATGACTTTGGAAGTCCAGGGTAAGACTGAAGGCGTGAACTGCATTCATAGGGTCACATACGTGTCGAGGTAACCTTAACTACCCTACAGTCGGGATTCCCTGCAAAGGCTAAAATAGAGTTGTATTGGAGTTGGAGGGGTAAGACAGCAAGCAGGGCGCTTGTCTTGCACACAGACAATGCAGGTTCAAATCCCCCCACACTCCGTTTTGTCCCCCAATCCCTGCCAGGTGTGACCCCTGAGTGCAGAGCTCAAAGAGAGCCCTGAGGACCTGCAGGTGTGTCCCCCAAACAAAACAAAACACCAGAGGTTATTTGGGATGTGGGGATAGCTCCAAATGGTAGAGCATATACATGCCTGGCATGGGTGAAGACCCAAGTTTTAATTCCTGGCACCATAGGAGCCATAAGCACAAGGTGAATGTCCTTGTGCCCTCCTGGGCATAGGAGGAGGTAGAAGTGGAACAAGAGGAGGAGGAAGAAGAAAGAGAAAGAAAAACTTTTCTCCACCTCTGAAAGGCCCTTGGGACCAGGAATGCAGCAAAGCACAAGCCTCAAATCTTTGAGATCCTGTTTTTGATCCCTGGCACCACAAATAAATTAATAAAATTAATTAAAAATATGAGCTATAGGACCAGAGAGATAATACAGGGTTAAGGTGCTTGCCTGGCATGTAGCCGGCCCTGGTTTAATCCCCAGCACCACATATGGTCCATGAGTAAAGAGCCAGGAGTAAGCTTTAAGCATCACTAGGTGTGGCTCTACAACCTGCCCACCAAATTATAAACTAATGACATCTCTTTTGGCCATTTACAAGTTAACTCTCTTTAATGCAGCAATATAACTCGTTCCTTCTTGAGTCTTATTATATCCCCAAGAGATTTCAACCATGCCACTGTTTTTGTCTTTGCGAGGGACTCCAGATTGTGAAATAGTCAGAGTTACCTGGGCACATGTGTGACCCTATGAATTCAGCTCAGGCCCTGAGTCTTACCCTGGACTTCCTAAGCCACCAACCTGTCCTCTGGGCCCTTCCTGTGGATCCCAAGAGAAAGGAAGCTCTCTCCCCTGGTTTGGGAGCGAACTTCACTGGGATGACCGAGGTGTAGAATGACTGATCTTCCACGTGAGTGGCCTTGGTTGTGGGCACAGTGTTACCCTTGGAAGGACCCTAAAGCCTGAGCAGCTCTGGGTATTGGACACAGAGCAGGGCAGGAGCGACTCCATCATGCCCAGATCCTGCTCCACGTCCTGTTTTACTTAAACCTTTTCTTAAAACCCCTGCTTCTCACCTCAGCATCAGTGAGGGAAGGTCATTTGGGCTGAAAAGTTGGCCTTGGCAAACAGTTTCATAACCACTATTCACTGTCTATAGAAGCCACCCAGACAAAAGCAGGGTGGGTAGCTGCCAGAATGTTCTGAAAACATGTCTAGATCACCTGTTTGTAACTGCTTGTTTGTACTGTTTGAAAGTATGTTTTCTTCTGAATCATGAAATTTGTATTTTCACTTATGTTTTTGTTAAAATTCGTACGTGTGGGTTAGGATGTAAGCAGATGTAAGCACTTACTATAAAATTTGTGGCTTTTCCCTTGTTCGGAGGTCTTGCTTGGGCCTGTGTGCCTAGAAGCTTGACCCCAGCCAGCTGGCTTAGTAAACTCCGCTTGTGTATTACATTACTGGCTGAGCTCTTTGTGCGGATTCGGAGGGGGAAATTATCGAAACCAGACCCTAACATGGGTAAACCATACACTGACCTCCTCAGACAGCAGATGCAGGATAGAAAGGTTGAGGGCTCCTTCTGAACCTGCTCTTTGCCACTGCATTCCTTCAAGAATTCCTGAAGGTCTGTTTCAGGAAACCCGTTCCGTTGGTATTTCTTTAAAAAAAAAAAAAAAAGTACACAATGTTATCTTATTTCTAGAGCCTGAGAAGTTGCTCCTTTTGTAAACACACCAATCACACCTTTAGTACCACAAAGTCCTCCCCCGTGGCCAGTTCAAGTCCAAGAACTGATATTAATGACGATGACTCAGTCGGTCAGTCCCAGAAGGACAAGCCAGGGCCACCATGGGAATCGAGAACAGTCTGAAGGAAAACTCCAGAAAGATAGATGAGACAGAGCAGGGAGGTGTTAATGAAGAAATAAGGCAAATATTGCAGAGTTCGAGTGGACCGAGGCCTCCCTTTCCTACATAGACTCTGTGTGGGAGGAGGTCCCTGCTTCCTTTGGTCACCGAGTGGCTCTTCTGAGACATACCCCCAACTTGGCTATGCTACGAGTGAGGTCAGCCACCAGGTCATCACACTTGGTGCTCTCACAGGGACACTGTCAAATCCATGTCAGGACCTAAAACACTGCCCGAATGGCGCCGATATCCCAAGCACCACAGGACCCAAACAACATACATGTGTGGACCCTCACACTGAACTTCTGGCTTGTTTGGCCAAGAACTGCTGAGACCCTCTGGGGAGAACCCCCCCAACCCCCCTGCCAAGAAAAGAGACGGAACCCAGAGGGCTAGGGAATGTAACTCTCCTCTCCACCTTCAGCTCTACTGCTAAGTCATCTGCTCCCACATGAACATGAATCCCCTCCCCCGAGTCCCCCACCCCCACAGACACAAAGGGCTTGGATGTTAATGAACTACTCCCTGTGAGTCAGCTGAGAAGGGTTTCAGTAGAGGGAATAGCCCGAGACAAGACATGGGAAGCCTGGTTGCTCAGATGCCAACTGCGACCCAGGAATGTACAGTAGAACCCAAGGGCTGTGAGGGCAGTGACACCCGAGGCAAATAGGTATGAGTGAGAACCCGCATCTGAAAGGATTCAGAACCCCCTGGGTGGCTTATGAAGGCAGACGCTGAACAGCCACAAAAACTCAGTTTGCCACAGTTTGAAAACCTGCAGTGCGAGAGCACAGCTGCATTGCTTAATGTGCAGGCACCGGCTATCCGGAGTGTCGGGTGGTGATCGCCCTCACTGGTGAGACCCACTGCCCAGGCCTGAGGGTCAGAGAGCCAATCAGGAAGGTACCCCTGTCAGCGGGGAGCCCCAGACCCTCATTTCCCCTAGCCAACCCCGCCTCATCCTTTCCCTTACTCTCTCCCACCATGTGTTCAGACCAACTGAGGTGTCATATTTAAAATTAACCTCCAACATCTAAAATGTTTTTTTTTAATAAAACTTCAATGTCCAATCAAAAGATATAGAATGTAAGTCAGAGAAAAACAAATCTATTTGTTTCCAAAGTTCCCATCTTCACACAATTAGCAGCAGTTTTTGGTAGGAAACATTGACGATGACTTACCTTAATGGTGTCATAAGAATCTGTAATCAGTGCAATAAAAAGGCTGAGAATCATGTATATGAAGAGACTGATGAAGGAATATAAATAGAGGCGGCTGAACAGCCACACCAGGATGCTCTTCTGCTGGATTTGAGCGAAAGTTGCAAACATGTCATCACCATTGACCAGAGAAAACAGACACTCAGCAACTGTGTTCAAATTTTCAAACTGCAAGAAGAACCAAAAATAGTTTTTGAGATATATTAGGCCCCCCAGTGGAGAGAAGTACCTGGTTAATTTGCCTTGCTGAAGTTACATAATTGTTATTAAAATTAACAGGTCATTTAATTTATTTATTTTTCTTTTTGGGTCACAACCGGTGATGCACAAGGGTTACTGCTGGCTCATGTACTCAGGAATCACTCCTGGCGGTGCTCAGGGGGCCATATGGGATGCTGGGAATTGAACCTGGGTCAACTGCATTCAAGGCAAACACCCTATCCGCTGTGCTATCGCTCCAGCCCCTTAGCAGTTCACTTTACGGTAGCTACCAGAATGTAAGCTGTAAACATTATTCAAATTTCTGTGCCACACTCTCAAAACAATCTCACTCATTCCTGGGTCTTTTCCTATGCTTACTTAAATATATCTGTGGTCTTATCAACTAACAATTTTGGATTCTGACTTTTTTCCTACTTAACACAAGCTAAACCCGATGCCATTTGCTCTTAGAGAACATTTCCCATATAATAGCTCATTCCCTGGAAATGTCAAACTTAACTATTTGAGATTTGCTATTATAAAAAACAATGCAACGAACATAATGGTTCACACCCCCACATGCCCCCATTATTTGGTCTCAGTTATTGACATTTTTAAGGCTACATTCTGCCAAACCAATTTCTGGAAGAAGTGTCACGGCTATGCTCTACAGCCACTCAGGTGGGACTGTCTGACATAGTGCAGGTTTGAGGAAATTCCTCTAGATAAATGATTTCCCTGTCACCTTTCCAATTGTGGGTGCTTGTAATTTGAGCACAGTGGAAACCAAAGATGGGGCCAGGAAAGTGCTCAGTGGGAGACTTTAACTCCCAGCTTTGCAAGAACTAAGGTCAGTTAGGCAAGAATGATCATGGCTTGTGCCTCTTCAAGGTTCCCACCCCCCACCTGCACAGACCACAGCCTAGAGAGGAAGCAGCTGCTCTGAAGAGCCGGGGCTGTTCAATCCTCACGAGAGCCTCGAGCTCCAGCCGCTCAACGGAGCAGCAAAGGAAGGATTTGCTCCGTGACTAAGGGGACATTGGTGCCGAGACTCAGCGGGGGCTGGAGAAGCGTGTCTGCTCTGGGACACGAAGGGCCTTGTCTGGTCACCTGCAGAGTTGGGAGTGAGGCAGGTTAGAGGTGAAGCCAGCGTCACACTCCAGTCAGAAGAGTGGCATGATCTGGCCTGTCTTTTGAAACGGGAACTGTGGTCTGTGGAAGATCTCACAGGATGGAAACGTCTGTCCAGGGCAGACGCGTCAGGGTGAAGGCAGCATCGGGTCTGGCTGAGAGAGGGCAAAGGAAGAGTCTGAGGGGAAAACTTAGTTACGGAAGGAAAGAGATTACTCATGGGGTCAAGGCAGTACCAGGCAAATCTGCAATGCCAGGTGGACATTATATACTTTGTGGGGTTCAGAAACTGAGTCCAGGGCAATGTGAATCCCCCTAGAATCCTGGCTTCAGAGGCTGACCAGCCACCAACTGCCACGAAGACCAAAAGCACCAGCACTTGCAGAACCTCTCTTGCAAGGTCCAGAGGATTGACTGTTAGATGGACGTGGAGAATAATAATGACCCACCCGGCAAAAGATAATAGTTTTCCAGAAACACGTGGAACAAGCTACTGTAGAGTCCTCAACCAAATTCAGACTCAGACAGTCTTAGGACTGTACATTATTAGGTCAGGGTGGCTTTGGGGACAGTAAGTCTCTGATGAGTGCCACCGAGGAGAAACACCAACTTGGGAGTTGAACCAACTATGTGCAACAAAATAACTGTCCACCCAGCATTCTAACTGGAATGTGACTTTCCTTCCTGATTTCCCTATTTCTGTCAGCGATTCTCGTATCATGCCAAAGAAACGTTACCTCTGAAATTGTCAAGTGCTTGAAACTGTGTTGAACTAGCAGTCTCCTCTCTCTTCAGTCAGCTAAGGTTAATCTGTCTCTTACGATGATCTCTCTCCACTCTACTCCGAAGTCGGCTTATATCTGGATTTTATAGAGACCTCCAAGGGTTCCTCCACTTCAACCTCTTCAGCCCCCGCCCCACCCCCCACCCGGGTTCAAGCTGCAGTCTGATCTAAATTTCACAGACTAAGGCCTTTGGGTTGTTTCTCTCATGGAACAATATGCAACATCTGGAGGGAAAGTGAAAACTCGAAGGTTTGGTAAGTTCCGCCTTAGGTGGCTACATTTTTCTCTCCCCATGGTCAACCAGTGCTTATTCTCTCTCAGAACGCCAGGTTCCATTTTTTTTTTCTTTCACAGTGAGACTGCCACTTTAGCTCTGTCATAAAAATAAACTAAACCTAAGAAAACAAGTACTGGTAGAGAAAAGGGATCCCTGCTGTATCATTGCTGAGAATGTAAATGGTGCAGCCATCCCTCGAGATAGTATGGAAATTCCTCACAAAAGTGAAAGTTGCACTTGATCAAGAAATTCTGGATATTTATTGAGGAAATAAAACTGCTAATTTGAAGAAACAAGTGCACAGCAGGTTCATTGGAGTATTTTTTCCAGAAGTATTCAAGATACAGAAATAACCCAAATGTTCATTGATAAAGAGAATGAAAAAGATATTTAATGGAAAACTACTCTATTAGCCATGAAAAAAATGAATACATATATATATACATATTTTAAAACAAATTTGGGAAAACATAGATGCATCCTGAGGGTATTTCGTTGAGTGAAATAAGTTGGATATGGCGAGGCAAGTATCTAATTCACTTTCATGTGAAAAATAAAAATAATTAAAATATCATAGAGGCAGAAATATGATTGGGGAGGAGACTTGTTAAGTAGGCAAAATGGCTAAAGGTGATAAAAAAAAAACTACAGACTTTTAGTATGAAATAAATAATATAAGGACATGTACAGCAGGGGACCCTAACTGATAATATGATATTGCTGTTTTGAAAGTTGCTAAGATAGCAACTGGACTTAGTATGATGTACACAATGTACACAAATGTCGAATCGTATTATTGCCTGAAACTAATATTTGTATGTCAACTGAAAGTCATTAAAAAGTACAAAGTCTACTACTTCACTTCCCCTACATTGTAAGTTATCAATAGCCAAGAAAGCCAGTTGATAGAATATTCTCTTGATGAGACCTTCTTGAAAATCGCATGGCTATCGTGGTCCTGCCCCCTTTTATTTCAGCAGGCATGGAACTGATAGACTTGAGACCGATCTGAACTGTAGCCAGGTCCGTTTCTTCTCTTTGCTCCTACCATTTCTTCTTGTCACCTGATCTGTTCTTTTTCTTCTTCTCAATGACCAATTAAGACAAAGCTGAAAGTCCATTTCAAAACAGGCTTCCTGGAAGCCCGAGGTGCTGTGTTCTCAGCCTAACAGCTCCTGATGAATGAACTACCTGGATACCGCCCGTGTTCACACACTTCACCTCCACACCCTGATGAAACAGCATCCACCACAGCTACCCTCCCGGCTCAGGACAGCTCTGGGGCAGGAGGCGCTGGGGAAAGACTGGAAACAAATACACCCCAAACAAGGATGGCTCCCAAGCCTTTCAGGCATCCGAGACAACCCCGAAGAAACTGATCTAAATTTCTTCTCCAGAGACTTGGTGGGAATGTCCCATGGAGGAAATCACTTAACAACATGTAAATTACTTAACAGCAAGACAGGCAGTTCCCAGAGTAAACATCTCCCATCTCCTCCCCTCGCTTTAAGACAATGAAGTGAACGCCGATTTCCCTGGCCAACAGCGAAATCCGACAACCGTGACAGCAGCATAAATAATTCATACTTCTTAGTTCCTTCTGGAATCTGACCAACTCCTTTCTTTAGTTTCCAGAACTCCTAACGGTCTGTACTTTAGGCTCCAGTGTGCAGACAGCCAGTTCACACTGAACTCATTCTTTATTTTTTCCTGTGCAATTACTTAGTATTAGTCTAAATACCAAATCTGAATCTGTCTCAACATTCATGTTCTTCCCCCCTTCTACCTCCCCTTCCTCTGTGCACAGGGGATTTATTCCAAACCAACAAAGGTTTTAAAAGGCACCTACTGAGTGATCTGCTACCACACAAAATGGCTGCTACAAACAAGAGTCAGTATAAGCGAGCTTCGAAAATGTACCAAGGGAGGCTAAGAAGAGCACTGCAGTGGGATAGCTCATGGTTTGCAGTGACTTGAAGGCCCAGCCCCCATGCCACCTTCCCCTACAACTGCATCATCAGGCTGAGGATCACAAGAAGGAGCCCATACCCCCATCCCACTGGGTGGGACTCGAGGGTCCTAGAAATGCTGGACATGGCCCCTATAACACATACTCAGGATCAAGAGAAATAAGGTCTCCCTTCGCCTCCAATCAGGAAGGACAGTTTTTCAAAGGAACTCTTGCTTTTTCATTTGGGGGGAGGGGTGTGCATTTGAGGGCCATAACCAACTGTGCTCAGGGGCTATTCCTGGCAAAGCTTGAATGGGGTGTCAGGGATTGAACCGGGGTTAGCCAGATGCACGCCAAGTGCCTTGAGCCCTGTACTATCTCTCCAGCCCCAGCAACTGTTTTTATTCCCAGCTCGCCAACCTCTAAACACAGTCACTTCTATCTCTTTATTTCTTGCTCATTTGGCAAACATATTGAACCATGTTCTATGCCCCAGAAGGGACCAGAGGGTAGGGATACAGAGAGGAAATAAGCCACAGTACCTGCCCTCTGAGATTCCTGTCAAGACTTAAACTTCCAGTAAGCATTTGAGAAATATTAAATAGTATCCGATTTAAAAAAAAAAAATCCCAGTAGTTTCTTCCCAGCAAGAAACTAATCATCTGTTACAAAATGATCATTTCGTAAGGCCAAAAAAAAGAACTTTCATCTGGATGTATAAAAACCATCTACAAGGGCTTATGTGAAAAAATGACAGAAAAATCTGCTTCAAGAGCTGGTGCTAAGAATCTTATGCAATGGTCAGGTGAAGTGTGCTACCGGACCTGCAGTTCTTTTGCATAAAATAACCACTTAGCCCAAACCAGAGGTTAAAACCTGCGGTGCGGGTTCTGCCCAACTGCCACCCCTGGCACAGCTAAGTCCAGCCATTATTCAACCCTTTGTTCTTCTCATTTGTAAAATGGGGCAATGTAAGACTATCATTCATGCCTCACAGTTTTAAAGAAAAATATAAATGTGCTCTGGAAGTTTAAGAGCCACATTAGAGTAATGCACTTCCAAACCTCATCTTAAATTATTAAGCATCCACAGTCTCTCGCCCTCTGTGCCCGGACACTTTAAAAGGATGCCGTGCCAAAGTCCATTAGTGCAGGAATGAACATCAGCCCAACACGTATGATGTCTCCTCTTTCTTTCAGCCAAACCCTTGAAATCGGATGTCTAGCAAGAGAACAGAAAGCTAACGTCGGGATTGGGGGATGGGGGTGGATAATGTCCCTCTGCCAGCAGTGCAAAATTCTCGCTCCTCCGAGCTGCTCTCAGTTTGTTTGTGTAAAAGAGTTAGTGTTTCCACACCCAGGGCTGCTGTGATTCTAAAGCTCTCAGGAAATGCTTGCTGTGCAGCCCAGGCTCTCAGAGATCTGTGGAAGGCACGTGGAAGGTTTTCGCTTTAGCAGTCTGTGGCGGAATCAGAACATTCTGATTGTGTGTGTGTGTGTGTCTGTGTGTGTGTGTGTGTGTATGTGTGTGTGAGATGTATGTATTGGGGCAAGAAAAAAATTTCACTTCTAATTCAAAGAAGAAACTATATGAGGAAGAAAAGCACAAAATCCAGATCCAGACAGAGCTTCAGCCTGGCTCACTACAGGAAGTGGATCAATTGGCCCCCTGCAACTCCCGCTCATGAGATACTGAGCGTCACACCTGCCGGGCGGCCTGGAGACAGTGGGGGCTTGGAAGACTGGCCCTGGGGACCTTGGAGCCCCTGGCCACGACTGACCACGGGGCCTACAGAGTAGTTAGTCCTAATTAAGTTGTGCTGCCACGAGAAAGCAACACCTGATTCCAAAGAGAAAAAGAGACAACACATCCCAACATTTGGGGGTTAGGGGCAGGGCTGGGGCTCCCAAACAGTGCTCAGGAATGCCAGGGGGCACCAACCAGATTGGCAGTTCAATGGTGACGATGTTGATGTTGCTCAGGTCCTGTACTGCCGGAGATACCAGGGTTACCCTGATAATGCCGGGGTTCTCTAGGGCTGCACCCAGCCGTACCTGGACCTCCGAGGCTGTACTGGCCATGCACAAAAGGCCATAGGGTGCTGGGAACCGAACCCGGATCTGCCTCATGCTCAGCAAGTGCTGGACTATCCTTCAGTTTCACCTCAGCCTTTATTACTGAGCACATGCTGAAGTCATATTTTGGGTAGCACTGCACTGTAGCACTGTCGTCCTGTTGTTCATCGATTTGCTTGAGTGGGCACCAATAACGTCTCCATTGTGAGACTTGTTACTGTTTTTGGCATATTTAATCCGCCATGGGTAGCTTGCCAGGCACTGCCATGCAAGCGGGATACTCTTGGTAGTTTGCCGGGCTCTCTGAGAGGGATGGAGGAATCGAACCCGGATTGGCTGCGTGCAAGGCAAATGCCCTACCCGCTATGCTATTGGTCCAATAATATTTTGGGTATAGTGGATTAATTACATGATTGAAATCAAGGTCATCAGTTTATGCATTTTTATCGAAGGCGAATGCTAAAGCACACCATGGCTCTGTCTCAAGTGCTCCTCACATTTGTACTCTAGCTTTACTTATTTAGTGGTGGGTCGTGACCCCAAATGGTGCATGGAGGGAGTATAAACAAGTGCAGAGGTCATGGAAAGTTCCCAACAATCGAAAGGTCTGAGCAACAGCAACCAAAAAGTAATTCAAAATCAACCACAGAATGAATCCGCGGTGTCTCTGGCAGCACTCAGAAAATATTTTTATTGCATTATTTCTTAGCAAAGGTAGGTGGCAAGTGGAAAAGGTTGAAGAAGTCTTGCTATCCAGAGCCAGTCCCCAGTGTCCTAATCTCCCCCGTCCTTTGAAGGGACACACGAGCATATGAACCCGGAATCACGTCGCTTCCCTGGGGAGCCCTGACACACAGCAAGAGCAGTGAGCACTCGGCAGTCCTCTCCCAGATCTGTCCTGGAATCAAACCAAACACGTTTTTGCAGCAGACGCTGGGATAACACCAGGAAAAGCCCTACAGAGAACTGACCTGCGAATGCCCTGGGGTCGGACAGGCCTCGGTGTGAATCCTATCTCTGCCATTCACCAAGAGTGCATCTCAAGAAAGCTATCTAGCCTATGAAATCCCTATTTTCCATAAAAATAATAATTTTCCCCACAGTACTACTGGGACGGTAAACGGCGAAGGAGGAAAAGGTACTTGGGCACCTGACCTAGCACTTAGCATGTAAATTTTAGCATATTTTAGTTGAGTATCACAGTAAATTCAAGCAACATTAGCTAAGCACCTTCCAGAATAAGAACGGGAGGGGGCAAAGGAGACAGGCCCACTCATCTAGGCCTGGGGCCAGTGCCTTAGTCAAACTCCTTAGGCGCTGTATTTATTCCACACAGAGCAACACTGTCCTCTAGTGACAAAAATGTGTAAACGCACCCAGAGCTTGAGGCAAAAATCGGAAACAAACCAAGAAGTGCACTCGCGGGCAGCGGGGGTGGGGGTGGGGATATAGATTTTCCTGGGCACAAAGACAGTAAGTTCTGCAGATCAGGAAGATTATATATTTATACGGGATAACAGAACGTCAGGGTCAGGTAGGGCACTTGCCTTGCATGCATCTAGCTAGGTTTGATCTCTTGACACCACATAGGGTCTCTTGGGCACTGCCAGTAGTGATGCCTGAGCACAGAGCCAGGAGTAAGCCCAGGGCACCAGCTGGTGTCTTCCAAAACATGACAACAAAAATAGTATATCCAAGAACAATTTTTACTCACGAGTCACCTTGAAAGCAATGGCATGGGAACTGAAGGATAATAAAATGATCAAGGCTTACTATTTACCGCGATGGTCATTTTCCTTGGTATAGAGCTTTCTCAAATAGAAGAAATAGCCACCCTATTTGAACACATTTAGTGAGATCTTTTAAAAGGGAGAAATTTTATGTTCTTAAATTTACTTTGATGAAACAGCATAGAAGGTTTGAGTCTTGTAGATTGTTCGTGCTTTGTCGATAGATTGCAAACCAAATTTAGTCACACATTTCGTTAATATAATGGTTCCAAACAAGGCTGAGCTGTTATATGAACCTTAAATAATCTTTTGTCTTTTTTTTTCACCCCTTTCTTTTTAAAGAGGACTTAAGACAAAATAACAGGACACCAGGCTATAATAAGAGAAGACAGCTATGCTTCATCTAGTGCCTACCACATAAACATAAAGCGACAGTTGCTAACAGTTTAATTGCTGTTCCAATTGCCAAATGCCCATGGAATAAAAACTGCAAGTTGCAATAATTCTGTTTCCCTTTTTTTTTTTTTTTGGTTTAAACCAAGATCTACCCAGGCTGGGGAGATAACATAGTGGGTAAAGCACCTGCTTTGAGTACGCTGCATCTCCAGTACCCCATATGTTCTGTGACCCTGTCAGGAGAGAGCCCAGAGCACAGCGCCAGAAGAAATCCCTGAGCATCTCTGGGTGTGGCCCAAGGCCCCAAAAGAAGAAAAAATAAACAAAACAAGGCCTACCACAGTATTTCATTTCCTGATATAGTGGGACATCAATATACATATACACATATGTACATATATTATATATATATATATACTTACACACACAGTTGACAATCAGTTGTATCATTTTAAAGTATAACATCTGACAATAACACTTTGACATTCCCGTAACTATGATACCACTTAAAGCCCCGCAACAGTTTAGAATATAGCCACTGACTAATCTCTAAGAAAGCACGAAGATGAAGCTATGGTAAAAGTCACCTTCAAAGACAGAAATGGGCTATCATTTTAATCACATACCTGATAGGGACATTCTGAGTGATACTGGTCCACTCCCCTAAGCTAACTGGAATGAAAACCTTGCTACTTTAGAAAAATTTTGTAATAATTCCCTCACACAATTTTTTTTCATAATGATCTGAACAGTTTTCATTAGGTGAACAGTGGGGTTAATATATTACCCCTTAACCCAGTTCCAAACAACTCTGAAATGTGTGCTCTAGAGACTGGGTAGTCCTTGGTTCGATACCGTGACATCACTCCGGTATCCTGAAGAGCAAAGGGAAACGGAAGCTGAGACCTGTGCTGACTGACCTCAAAACTGGGTGCGAGGAATAAAGGGAAGGCGGTCTGGGCTGGGAACCCACTGTCCAGGGTCAACAGTACCTCATCTGAAGAAGGAAACACAAGCACTGCATACCTTGGCATGATATGGTCCTAAGACGATCCAGCCACAGAACGTGTAACCCAGATAAATCATACCAGCGCAAGCACAGAAGCGAAGAACTTTGGGCAGAGAGGCTTGCATCGTTAAAATAAGTACCTGAGAAGAAAGTCACAGAATGGGGTAAAGGAGAAAGTGGCAACTAAAACCTAAGACAGAGATAAAAATCAATCCCAGTTGGTCAAAAGCAGTTCTGCATCCTCCTTACGTTATAAGCTTGGAAGTAGCCCAGGTATCTGATGACTCCAACCCAGACGAAGAGTGTAGATGTTCCAAGCAAAATGCTGCACAGATCATAATTTGTGAGGTTCTAAGGAATGGAACACAAGACACATGCGTAAGCATTTCACGCCACTCAGTCATCAACCTCACTTTAAAATGATTGAGAAAGAACGGCTTTCCTGCCTCTCTATGGGTGATATTAAGTGTTTAAAAGAAGAAAGCAATGCACAATTCCAAGCACATTTATTTTCTTTTAGCATATTGATTGGTTGAGCTGTTTTTTTTGCTTTTGTTTTTCTTCTTTTGTTCTGGAGCCACACCTGGCAGTGCTCAGGGCTGACTCCCAGCTCAGTACTCGGGGGACCACGTGATGCCAGGCCTAGGCCTCCCAAAGCATGAACTCAGTTCTTTGAGCTACTCCCAGCCCTGAACCAATTTAGAAAATAATATTATCCTTAGGTGGGAACTGCATTTAGCTCTAACCTGGTCATGAAAAAATATATAAGTATTCCAAAATACCATGCAGTTACTTTTGAAAGAAAGCTCAATATGATTGCTAATCCTGCTCCTACTCCTCCAAAATTCTTGGTCTAATTGAGGAGCCCAGAACACCAGCACAATTCTAACATGCTAAGTGCATTGAGACATGCAATGCCCAGTTCATCATAACCAACTGGCTTCTCACGGGTATAGCAAGAGGGGGCTGAGAGACAGAGCTACAGGTAAATGGACTAACACTGAAGAAAGCACAGTGATGAGAGCTGGCAAGATACTGAGAATTGCAACGTTGAAGGGTCAGTGAGCACTGAGGTAAAAGAAGGGGCACAGCTAGATGGTGAGGTCCCTGGTTCGATATCCTGACATCACTCTGGTATCCTGAAAAGGAAAGGGAAACTGAGGCAAAGAACTGTGCTGACTGACCTCAAAGCTTTGTGTGGGAAACAAAGGGGAAGAGGTCTGTGCTGGAACCCCACTGTCCAGGTCAACAGAACCTCCTCTGAGGAAGGAAAAATGAGCCCTCCGTGTCAACCAGTTGAAAGGCAGCACTTCATTCCAAGATGATCCCAGAAGAGTGAAAATTCAGAGTCTTAGAATACTTCCAGAAAAATGACCTTAACAGCTGTGTGCCCATGTCTGAGAAACATAAGGTTGAGGCAGACCAATCAAAGAGGAAGCTATTAGAGCAGTCCAGGCCTGTGAGGAAGCTAGTGTGAAGAAAGTCAGAGGTAGTCAGGATGGAGAAAAGGGGACATTTTGGCTGTCGGAGTCTCTTCAGGCTTGTTCACTGGCAGCACGGTGTAGATGGGAGAAGTCTGGCTTGAGGAGTGAAGACTTAGTTTGGAGATGAAATCAGTGACTTTAAGGTGTGCACTCACGTAAACCCTCCCTCGGCCCCATACGTCACGCACCCGGGGCTCAGCATGATCACCACGGACTGTTGGCTGGACTGGTGCGTGGGTCAGTTGCTCCTTCCACACCCAAACAAACAACCTGTTCAAATTTCAGTTCCTAAGCAGGTGCTACACTCAGTATCCCAAAGAATGGTCATAAGATGGTCATAAGATGGTCATCCTCCACAGAGCATCAGCTTCTTTATTTTACCTCCAGTGGGATTGGGTTGGGGAAGGCTTCCCTCTCACGGGTGTGAGGAGGAAAATAAATCATGACAATCACATGATAGGCTCCAAGACGGTCTTCGATATCTGAGAGCCTCAGTTTTTCCAGAAGGACAGAAAAGACAACAGACTACAAGTAAGGCACCTCTCACCTTTGCTTTGATTTCCATTTTTAATATGGATCCAATTATTGTCATGAGGTCACTGATGATCACTAGGATGTACCATCCGTTGATGAACTCCCATTGGTCAGCATTACACACATGGCGCTTGTACTTTTCCAGGAAGAAATTTAGAAATCTCTGAGGAAATAAGTCAAAAAATAGTTCACCAACCACACTGCCTGCTGGAAAGAGACAACCAGTGCCAAATAGTGTGCGTAGCTGCAAAATGTTAGGATACTGCCTTTCTGCACTCTGTAGAACCACATCAAGAGCAGCATGATGCCGGAGCGATAGTACAACAGGCAGGGCATTTGCTTTGCAGACGGCCGACCCAGGTTCAATCCCCAGCATCCCATATAGTTCCCAGAGCACTGCCAGGAGTGATTCCTGAGTGCATGAGCCAGGAATAACCCCCAAGCATCGCCGGGTGTGAACCACCACCCCCCCCCCGCCAAAAAAAAAGAGCAGGCATGATGGCACCCACCTTCCCAATGATCCATTCCCCTGGAAGCACACTTTCAGGTCTGTGAAATATTTCAAATATTAAATGCTCATGATCAGCTCCAACCAACTCATGTAATATCTGACACATAGCACAGTGCAAACGTACATCTAACAGATTAGTTGTATATTATCAACTCATTCCATCTGGCAACCACCCTGAGGGGGGTCCATTAGACCAATCTTCCAGAGGAGGAAACGGAGACCAGAGAACTTAAGTCAGGACCCGCGTCCAGGTAGGCCACAATGGGCTCCATGGCACCCCAATATTCTTCCTTACTCTGGTAGAACCAGGACCCCAACCTGGGATTCAAAATTTCAAGGGATCCAAGGCGGGTGGATAAGGAAGATGAATATTTATTCCGTAAGTTCATCGATGTTCAGGGGTAAGGAAAGTTCAGTGCAGAGTATGACCTCACTTCAGAAAGGACATTCTGATGACCCCCCATTTCTCAGGGTCTCAGCTCTGGTCAACACACGGGTCATGAGCCCTTGAGGGTGATTATTCACAAGAGGCCTAACCTTTAAAAGGTATAACTCAGACCCTCTGCTCCTAAAGACTAGGATCTGAGAGGTCTTCTAACCCATTTTGGCACCCAGAGCAGCTTCCTACAGAAATGCATCTAGACTGTGAGCTGTGCTACAACTCTGTGTGGCCCGGGGATGGATTTTTCCTCTCCACCCTGTTTCTCTGTGCAGAAAATGGCGGCAGCGGCAACATCCACGTGGCGAAAGCCACCTTCTAAGACTCCCAAGCCAGAGGTATGAATTTTGCAGTTTGTGGCTCTTAGGTGATCATGGGAAGGGGGTGTTACTGGCATGCCCTCGGCCCAGATAAGATCCAGAGCTGCTGAGCGCAAAACATAGTCTCTCCTAAAGACTATGATCCGAGAGGTCTTCTAACCCATTTTGGCACCCAGAGCGGCTTCTTACAGAAATGCATCTAGGCTGTGAACTGAGCTAAAATATCAGAAATCCAAAACCGAGCTCAGGGGGCTGGAGCGATAGCACAGAGAGTAGGGTGTTTGCCTTGCATGCGGCTGACCCGGGTTTGATTCCAGCATCCCACATGGTCCCCTGAGCACCGCCCAGAGTGATTCCTGAGTGCAGAGCCAGGAGTAACCCCTGTGCATTGCCGGGTGTGACCCAAAAAGCAAAAAAAAAAAAAAAAAAAAAAAGACCCAATAGAGTCTTCATTCTCAGCAATGAAAAGAAATTATTAAATG
Organism: Sorex araneus; assembly: GCF_027595985.1. Lineage (NCBI taxonomy): Eukaryota > Metazoa > Chordata > Mammalia > Eulipotyphla > Soricidae > Sorex > Sorex araneus. Next base: position 73,315,973 of record NC_073306.1, read on the forward strand.
ATGTCTGTTCAGCAGGCCTGATTGTTGGGGGAAAATTCCAAACAATAACAGTGAGTTCTCTATTGAAATATTGAATGTATTCAAAGTATAGAGAGAATAAAGTGAAGATCATTAGCCACTTAGGTGGGGGGTGGTTGGGAGGGGGGTATATTGGGGTCCTTGGTGGTGGAATATGTGCACTGGTGAAGGGATGGGGGTTCAATCATTATATGAATGAGACTTAAACCTGAAAGCTTTGTATTTTTTTCATGGTGATTCAATAAAATAAAAACTTAAAATAGATAAATAAATAAATAAAAAATAAAAGGTATAACTCAACCCAGGGGAGAATTTTTTTTAAAATGTCACTGCTTGACAATAAAAAAAAAGGCATGCAGTGGGCTGGAGACAGTACAGGGGTTAGGGGTCATTACCTGGTCTCCTAAGTCTTGCTGGGGAAATAAATCTCAGGAAGCCTGAGGATCCGCACCGCAGAACTGAGCGGTACCACATCCCCAGGCCCTTGTAGGGACCCGCCAGCCAAGCTTATTATTTCCAGCAGGGGCTCCCGGACTGCTTGAGCACTGCTTGGGAACAACCCCCGCCCCTCCCCCACCCCCAAAATAGAATATAGTATTTTGTGTGCTCATTACTCATGTACCACGCCTCTGTGCTTAAGATAACTCCTGCATGTAAAGAGACCTCATTTATTCTGGAAACATTCAAGAGTCTGAGTTCACGACTGTGCACCTGTGTTTACCAGCTCAGCTTTAAGCAGGATAATTATCTGATTCCCCCTGACACACCGGAGCCTCTATCGCTTCCTGCACCTCCGGGGGTTTAATGCCTCCTGGGATGCAATCATGCACAGGGGTCTAATCTGTGATTTAGTCAAGGTGCAAAAGCAGCAGGGACCCCAGCGCAGGGCCGGCGGGGGACGGGAGGTACACTCACCCGGCGCAGCCGTACAGCCAGCACGATGGACCTGGTGCACAGGACGAGAGACGCCGAGCATGTCACGATGACAAGTGCATCAAATATAAGGACGTACTGAGTGTTCTTCTGGACTGGGGAGATAAACGTTAGCATGAAGTGCACCCGACGTGGGCATCATTTCCAAATAAGATGGCAGTCTGGAAAGAAGGTTACCTGGTAACACCTTCAACACCAGAAACAAAGCAAACGCCCTGCAGTCCACCAGTAAGGCCAGGCAAGCCCGGGCGTGGGAGGTTTAAAAACACATCCTAGATGGATTACAACACGTTTGTAAGTATTTACTACAGAATTCTGCAGAAGGTGGTGCTTTGGGGCTTCGTTCAAAAGAGGCCAAATGGATAAACTCGGAGTCGTTGCTCATAAAAGTACATCAAACTCTCCTGGATCTGGACAGGAACAGCTTACCCGCCACCACTCAGAATGCCTGTTTCTGCCTCTCAACCTGACCCAGTCCTTGCCAGCAGAGAGTGCCAGTCTGAGAAGCTTCCTCTGAACCTGGAGAAAATACCCTCCTGGAACGGCAGGTAGAGGACAGCTCTTTGTCTTCACACATGAGGAAGATGGAGCCTTACCCTTTCTATTACTTTGTCCTCCCAAGTCTTCTGGTTCCACCCTCCTGGGCCCTTTGTCCACCCAGCAACCCCTCTTCAGCCACTCAGCTTTCCCTGTCCCCCTTGCCCCCCTCCCCACTCACTCTCTCCATTTCCCGTTTCTCTCTCCTTCCTCCTCCCCTTCCGCCCCCACAAGTAACCAGTTTACTCTCCTGCTGGGTCCAGGAGGACTTTGCACACACTGATCCCTCTGCCTGGAGCATGCCCTCCTGTCACTCATATTTGAATGACTCAAGCTGGGAGTTTCAGATCTTCCTAAGAACAGAATCCCTAAATGCCCATCTCTACCTACCCACTGTGGTATCACTGTCACTATCACTGTCATCCCGCTGCTCATCAATTTGCTCGAGTGGGCACCAGTAATGTCTCCATTGTGAGACTTGTTGTTACTGTTTTTGGCATATGGAATACGCCACAGGTAGCCTGCCAGGCTCTGCTGTGCGGGCAGGATACTCTTGGTAGCTTGCCGGGCTCTCCGAGAGGGACGAAGGAGTCGAACCCACTCTGGTGCCCTTTCAAATGACAATAACCCCACCTCCGGGTCCCCATGGACAGCTCCTTCTAGTCCCCTTTGCCTAGTGACCCACTGACTCGTAAGTGCTTCAAAGGAGCAGGGACAGTGAAAAAGGCAAAAGGGCCTGTCTCTGCAGCCTAATGGCCTGGGTTAAAGTCTCTGGCCCTGAAGTTTATGATGCCTCAAGGAAGTCTGCCCAGTCTTCTCATCAGAAAAATGGGCAAGATGAAAAATACCTGCATATGGGGTTTGTTGTTAAATAAGGTTCTGTGTGGAAGCACTTGGAAGGACCCCAGGCAAGAAACAACGGTGGAGAGTGGCTATTATGATATCATCTCTCCCCACTACAAGCTGGGCCCTGATATGGACAGACAGTACCGAGGATAAGGCACCTGCCTTGCACCTGGCTGACCCTGATTTGACTACACCCACCAGCACTGCTAGGGGTGACTCTAATGGTGACAGAGCCAGGAATAGCCCCTGAGCACTGACAGGTGTGAACCCAAAACAAACAAGAAAAACCCCACAAACTTATTTTGGAACCAGAAAGACAGTACAGTGTTCATGTGATTGCTTTGCACGTGGCCAACCCTGGCACCCCATATTGTCCCCAGAGTGATCCCTGAGAGTGGGACGAGGAGTAAGTCATGAACACAGCAGGATGCAGCCCTCCCCAAAATAAGCTATGCATTTTGTTCAACAAGGGAATGACTGTGCCCAGTGTAATGTTTCACCCTGCTTCCAAATCATGCAGAGACCCCGCAAGAAGACACGAGAAAAGCACTCTTTGACTGACCTGCTAGAACTTGTGAAGGCAGGTTAGAGGCAGAGGGAGAGAAGGCCCGATCAGGGGTGAGCGGAATCCTCTGGAAGCCACGTGGGCCTCAGAAGAAGGAAGCTGGGTCAGCTGAGAACGGCTTCGGGTTTTCTGTCCTGGGTTTACTGAGTTGAGCCCTCCAGCCAACACTTACAAACAGACAGAGGACACGGCAGCAGCAGAAGCCCTGGGTGTGGACACAGACAGAAATGCAGGCTAGGGAGGATGGAGGCGTGGAAGATGGGGAGCAGCAACGTGTGAGGATGAGAAAAGAAGAGCTTGGGGCGAGTCTGAACTTGGGGCGCTGCACTGTGCCAGCTCCTCTGAGAAATCGGCATGTTCATAGAAGAGGAGCGACGCCAGCATGTCCATAGGTGTAGTGACCAGGGCCCCAGAACAGTGCTGTGGGTGCCGAAGCTTATCCCAGGGTGCAGAAGTGCAGCTGGCCTGTCTGTCACACACTGAGCACCTAGCTTAGCCTCGGGCACTCAGCTATGAAACCTGGGGAGCACCGAGGCCTGAGTCATGGACCTGGGGAGGAGAGAGAAAATGGTCTGCAGCAGGTGTTTGTGAGAATAAACCCAGCAGGGGCTGGAGCAATAGCACAGTGGGTAGGGCGTTTGCCTTGCACACGGCCGACCTGGGTTCGATTCCCAGCATCCCATACGGTCCCCCAAGCACCGTCAAGAGTGATTCTTGAGTGCATGAGCCAGGAGTAACCCCTGTGCATCGCTGGGTGTGACCCAGAAACCAAAAAAAAGAGAGAGAGAATAAACCCAGCAACCCACAGCAACTGTCAATGGTCGTTTTCTACTGAGTGGTTCAAGACCTCTGAAAATGCCATCCACGGTTAGGTAAGAAAGCAACAGCGCTCAAGATCATTTGGGAAGAGAGAGGGGAGGGGGCGCATTTGGAGAGAAAATACAAAGGTTAAAACACTTGTCTGGCTTGCGGCACTGGCTCAATCCCCAGCACTGCTGGGAATTTTTTTGAATGAAGGGAATTGGGCAGAAGGAAGAGGGTCAATTCCTGGGACATCGGGACAGGAAGCCTGTGGGGAACCAGGAGGGCATCTTACACCTTCCATTCGTAGCTATAACTAGGACCAAATCATAACCTCTTAAAGTAGGCCTCACTTAAAAATGGGAAAACTGGGGCTGGAGCGATAGCACAGCAGGTAGGGTGTTTGCCTTGTACGCAGCCGACCCGGGTTCGAGTCCCAGCATCCCATATGGTCCCCTGACCACCGTCAGGAGTAATTCCTGAGTGCAAAGCCAGGAGTAACTCCCATGCATCGCCAGATGTGACCCAAAAAGCAAAATAATAATAATAATAATAATAATAAATTAAATAAATAAAAATGGGAAAACTGGCTAGAGAGGTAGTACACCTGATATGGTGCTTACCTAGCTTGCAGCTGTCCCGGGTTCAATCCCTCGCACCACATACAATCCCCGGACACAGTCAAGAGTGAACCCCTGTTAGATTTTGTTTTCCATGCTGCCCCCCCGCCCATCAAAAGGAACTTTTGGGTTTTTTATCTTTCTGCCTTTGGTACCTCCACCAACTTACAATGATCCACAACACTTTAGGGCTTTATCAGCATGACCGCCTCCATTGGTAGGCACTGTGTGCCAACTCTTGTTCTCAGCGCTTTGCTTTTACATAGACCCATTTAATACTCAATATCCTCGAATGAAAGGACTATAATTATCCTCACTTTGAAGAGAAAGAGACTGAGACACAGGGAGAAGGTTAAATCATCTGTTTAAGATCACAGCCATAGTAAATGAACCAAGATTAACCCTGGCTCCAGACTCTTTTTTTTTGGGGGGGGGTGCTTTTTGGGTCACACCCAGCGATGCACAGGGGTTACTCCTGGCTCTGCACTCAGGAATTACTCCTGGCGGTGCTCAGGGGACTATATGGGATGCTGGGAATCGAACCCAGGTCAGCCGCATGCAAGGAAAATGCCCTTCCTGCTATACTATATCACTCCAGCCCCAGGCTCCAAACACTTAAATCTTAGACCTTCCTACATCTTCTAATATAATCATGATTTTTTGAATAACAGTGCAGGGTTAGAGCTAGTACAGCAGGCAAGGTGCTTGCATGTTGCTGACCTTGATTCCCAGCACACACAAGTTCACTAAGTTCTGCCAGCAATCATCCCTGAGCACAGAACTTGGAGCAAGACCTGAGCACCACCAGGTGTGGCCCCCAAAACAAAAACAAAAAACTAGGTACTAAAAAATGCTTTTTGCAACTGAATACTCAAAATCTGAGTTTTTTGAGCTCTATCACTGTCCAAATAAACCACACAAATATCCCAGATCCTAAAATAAAATGATAAAAAGCAATGGTTCAGTATATAACATACTTACTAGTTCCAGATATATTCAAGTCTTTGCATTCTTCAATCTTGGCCTCACTGTCAAAATAGATTTTGATTTTGCCGCTGTGTGCTTTATTGTCAAAGACAATCTGGAGACACAAAAGCACAAGGAGGTTACAACCCAGAAGAAAATAAGACTCCTTTGATATTTTCTTCTGAGAATATCTGCAGCATGCAAACAGCGTGCTAATCCAAAAAGAACGACACTAAGGACATGTCATCACATGCTGCCTTCACCATTTTCTATAATCAATGAAAAAAAAACATGCTGCGAAAGGGGAATAAACACGATTTAAGAAAATCAACATTCTGGTTCAGAGAAATCCTAAAATGAAACTCCATTCCTGGGAACAAAGAAGAGAACTCACTAGTCTTGGACGAGAGAGAATAAAGATCTCAGTTATACTACTTGGAACTTAAAGGTCTTTTCCTCAATGGAACAGAGAGAACCGAGGTTAAGGCCCTACTGTGCATGCAGTCAACTGTGACTCAGTCTCCAGAACCACATGATATACGATGTTCTTTTGTGAGAGACCTCTGAGCACTGAGTCAGCAGTGACCCTGGAATACCACTGGGTGTGACCCAAACACACTCTGCTTCCCCTACAAACATTTACTTCAAATTAATACTTCCGATATGAATCTGTAGGCTTTTTTCTTGCTGGAAATTCTTTTTCATGTACCTTCAGACATTGGTTTTCAATTGCCAGTCTATAGACTGGTGATGGTCCACAGGAATTTTCTGCCAGGCCACAAAAAAGTGATTGTCACTTAACCCGTTACACCTAGATCATGTAGTGCTACTCTTATAAATACTGTAGTGCTACTCTTATATTTTACTCTTATAAACACTACTAAATTAAAAAAAAATTCTTCCTTAGCAGCTACAAAATGTTTCTCCTAGTTTCGTCAACCCACAAGTGTAAAAAGGTTGAAAACCACTGCGTTAGTAAACTCCTAGTTGGCAGGGTACATTTAAGAATTCCAAATACCCACCACATCTTCCTCATTCTATTTCAAGTATATCAATAGATGCTGAGCATTTAGAGCTTTGGAGAAGTAGTTCAGAGGCTTTCTGATAGAAACCAGTATCGTGGGTGCTAGGGTTAGTGGCTAACTTGTGGTTATTTCTCAGGCTTCTTGCTTGATCGCAAGAATACTTTGGATCACATTAGGCCAGGCTTGTGCTTGCAATGCTCATGTGCTTGTGGGTTTAACCACAGGTCACATACACATTCACGCTCCAATCTTGTTGCTGGTGACTATTTGGGATTTTGTAATACCTTGGGGTGTCACCAAGTGGGCACGGGGTGGGAGTGGGTAGACTCATACTAGTTCTTGTTGCTTACTGCAATGTCACAATTTACAATGACTTTTCATTTCTCTGTCTCATTCTGTCTCTTCTACCGGACAGTTTCTACAGCATGGCCAAAGGTGCGGTGGTTGGGAGTCATGAGCTTCTATAGACTGCATGAAGCTCTCTTCTGAGTAGCTAAGCCAGTGATGGACATGACAAATTTTAACTCTCACTTCTTAGCTTCAAAGCTCAGAATGTCTCCATAAACAGTAAAGAACCCTGTATGATGCTCCGTGAAAGACGGAAGACAGGAGGCTCTCCCACAAAGGGGAGGACTCTCCCAAACGTGCCTCAACCCAAAGAGAAGCAGCCTCCCGTGCTCTGCAGACTGTACTTTAGGTCACACACTCAAGTGACCTAAAGACACTCTCCAAGGTCTGTTCTCCAGCTTCGAAAATAAGTTACCTTTGCAAAGACCTTCTGTTAAAAGTGGGGAGGACAGTATGGGCACTTTAAACACTCACCGTACACTTCTTTCAAAATGCACCATCAGGAGCTGGAGGGGTAGGACAAGGGTGCCTGCCTTGCATGCAGCCCTGTGACCTGACTCAGGTTTGATCTCTGGCACCAGATATGGTCCCATGAACTCCACCAGGTCACTCTTGACTAAGCACAGAGCCAGGAATAGCTCCTGAACAGTGCAGGGGATGGCGCAAAACTACACCCTCTCCAAAAATAATGTATTTGGAGGGTTAGGGAGATGGTGTAAAGGCCCAGAGCACAGGTTTTGCATGCGGGACTCTGCATTCAATCCTCAGCACTGCCTGAGATGGCCCAAAAATAAAAATCAGGAAAGCAGGAGGTCAAATCCACTCTCCCAAACTCTTTCCAATCCATAATCAATTTTTTTTTTTTTGCTTTTTGGGTCACACCTGGTGATGCACAGGGGTTATTCCTGGCTCATGCACTCAGGAATTACTAATCCTGGCGGTGCTCGGGGGACCATATGGGATGCTGGGATTCAAACCCTGGTCTGCCACGTGCAAGGCAAACACCCTGCCCACTGTGCTATTGCTCCAGCCCCCACAATTAAATTTTTATAAGGTGGGAAAGGTGACCAGGGAGATGGCTCGGGCAAAAGGGGTGCCTGAATTTCACGTACACAGCCCCCAGATCGAGACTGGAACCACATGAGCCCCAAGCACTGGGCGTGGGCCTGGTGGCCTCCCGCACTGCTGGGCTGGAGCAGTACCTCATCTTCAAAACTCAGCATTGAAACCTCCAGCCTGCTTGGCCACGTTCTGCCAGGAGTGGCCCTTGAGCCCCTGAATGCTCCAGAGGAGCTATCACAGGTTAAAAATAACAATCAAATAGACTTTAAAGTTGGAAAGGGCTGCTTTATTTTCAGAAGCAATGGCTGTCCCATCACTCATGCTCTCATGCCACTGAAACAGCTGAGATACCCCAGGGTATAGGTCGTGAGAAGGTGCATGCCTGACTGGGACACTCTGGATTCACATCCTGCTCTATCCTGTCACTATTGAAGTAGTTTAAATGAAAATGTTTTAAATTCAACTGCTTCCAATACACCTACAGATGGGGGTGTTTTACACTCAGCATCTACAAAGGGTAGAGAAAAATCACAAACACGGCTTAATAAAATAGACCCTTACCATGTTCTGGAAGACATAACAGTCTGGCAGCTCTCGGGAGTGAATTGTCTGTAGGTCAATGCCTTTAAGGCGAAAGGAGATTTCCACGTGTAAGAGCCTGAAAAAGGAAATTCCACAAGGAATGGAGTGACAGAGTCTCACTGCTTTCTTCTTCTCTCCCCATTCCCGTCTCCTGGGAAATGACTTCAGATACATTTACCGATAAAAATCTAGTCTGAAGAAGGGCGAGTTCTTCCACTCCTGGGGCTTCTGGGAAAGAGTCAGGAGGGCCAAGTGGTCACAATCTAGGACAATGAAAACACACACGGTCACTTCAGGCAAGAGTAAATGCTAAAATGAGTGGATCAGAGTATGATGAGATGCAAGATCCATACAATGTTCCAAATATGTCCCAACATAACCTTACTGATGGCAAAGGGAAGGACAGACCTTTAATAAGCCTCTCACAGACACTGCCCTCCGTGACGGAGCTCCAGCTCCCCGAGGAACGAGAGGAGCAGCGTCATGGAGCTCCTGAGATCATGTCCTGCAAGATCACAGGACTACTTAAGGGTCATAGGACTGAACGGATTATTGCAGACAAATGCAATTTTAATATTTGGAGGGAGACATCAATATTTTGCTTTTACATTTTGTCTTTTCCATTTGAGATTTGAGGAAATATTTTTTTTCTCTGTTTTCAGTTGTGGCCTGCAGCAATGGTAAATTGGGCCTTTTTGTGAATAGAACTAAAACATTTTCCCCTTTCTCTCTCTGATAGCATCAGAATGTGAAAACTTTTAAGAGTAAGTATTCTCATTTTCATGTCAATATTTTTTTGCATATATCTAAATAATCTATGTTTCTCTATAATTAACTACTGGCAAGAAGGCTATACTTCTGACACTTTGGCTGGATTTGAGAAAGCTAACAAAGAGAAAGCAGCCTAAAACTTTGGTGATATCTTGGTGCCAGACAATATATCAGGAGAATCAAGAAGGATACCTTTGCAGGTCCAGAAACTCCAATAGTGAAGCCAAAGTGAGAGTACAGTGGCTAGGGAGTTTGCCTTGCACCTGGGCAAGCTAGGTTCAATTCTCAGCATCCCATATGGTCCCCCAAGCACAGCCAGGAGTAATTCCTGAGGGCAGAGTCAGAAGACACCACTGAGTCAACAGTGGACGGCCGTAAGTCAAACAAACAAAAAAAACCCAGAAACTCTAGTATATTTTGGAACTTTGCACAAGAAAAGAAATTAACCCAAAGACATAGCTATTGCAGGCAGAGAATAACAGTGAGATTTTTGCTTTGACTCCCGAGAGTCCTGAGAAACCATTAAGAGCTCAACTTCTTATGAAAATATCCAGCAAAGTAAAAGAGCCAGTGTCAGCCATTTCCAACTCCAGAGTCATGTTGAAAACCACTAGTCTGCATGGCTCTCTAATCTTATTGCCCTTATGCAAATAGGTCAGATGTAGAGAAACTAGATTTTTATTTGCAAAACAATTTTAAACTGGAATTAAATTAAATTAAATTAATTAAAATTGGAATGAGTATCACTATATCACTGTCACCCATCTACCAACCCCCCCATCGGTCACCCCAGGAATGCCTGATGAGGGTCAGGGATGGTAAAGCCATCTGTGAGCACTGGACACTAGAATGCCACCAGCCCCTCAAGGCATATCAAGTTGTGTCTGGAGATCACTTATTCTACTGGTCCCCAACACCCATGATCTCAGGAAGCTGTGGACTCAGGCCGGAGCAAGAAATTGCTCTTTGCAGGAAAAGGAAAGCAAGTCCGTCCTCCGTTTTCCAGGAACGTCACCTTCCCTCGCAGAAAAGAATTTCAGGAGGTAAAATGGTGAAGTGAGAGAGTTTCATTCAAAGAAGTTTACTTAGAGACATGTGAAGGGAGGGAAAGAGAGAGAAAGATGCTTGTTCAAGAGAAAATACGGGGGCTGGAGCGATAGCACAGCGGGTAGGGCGTTTGCCTTGCACGCACCTGACCCGGGTTCGATTCCCAGCATCCCATATGGTCCCCTGAGCATCGCCAGGAGTGATTCCTGAGTGCAGAGCCAGGAGGAACCCCTGAGCATCGCCAGGTGTGACCCAAAAAGAAAAAAAAAAAGAGAAAATACGGTCTTCCCCAGAGGGAAAAGCCAAGAGTAGGCATCAAGTTGAAATGCAGGCCTGTCTCCAGGTTGGAGAATGGGCCATAAAGTTAGAAAAAAAAAGCACATATTTTGGGTCAAGATCTGGCCAATCTCCAGGGCAGAGAGCCCTACACACCTTTCCAAAGTTGGTTTTATAGAAGAGCTTCTTCCTGTCTTGGCCTGGAATGCTCACTGCAGAGAAAAGTTAATCTGGGCACTGTCACAAAAAACTATCCTTGGACTCTGAATGGCCCTTTCGGATTCTTTTTTTTTTGGGGGGGGGTCACACCCAACAATGCTCAGGGGTTACTCCTGGCTCTGAACTCAGGAATTACTCCTGCAGTGCTCGGAGAACCATATAGGATACCGGGAATGGAACCCAGGCTGGCCGCGTGCAAGGCAAACGCCCTACCCGCCGTGCTTTCACTCCAGCCCCCGGATTCTTATTATGACCTTTAGAGTCTCTCAAAGCTCTTTTTTAAGGGGATGGGGGGGGAATCCATCCTTCTCTGGATGGTGCCTTAGTTTCTCTGTTTGGATGGTAGCTCATTTTCTCCAAAGAGCTCAGACTTTGCATCTCAGAGGGATGCAGTCCTCCTGCCTTTGGGCTACTTCAGGGATAGACAATTTTTTAGTTTTATTATTTCCCCAAAACTCATCATTAGGGTGCGCCATCTATCTCTCTGCAACAAAACTAATGTTTCCAGTTTTTCTTCCAATTTTTTTGACTTAGATGAATTAGGAACAAAGTCTTTTTCTGAAACCACACAGGCTAGACATGGAGAACTTGATGAAAATTCCCGAGAACCTATTATCTGAAGATTCTCTGACTTCAACATCTAGATTTTTCTACTTGCTGCCTTCAGAACTTCAGAACGAATTTTCATGGATTTGACAGATGATTCAGGGATGAAGGTGCTTGCCTTGCATGCTGCTGATATTGGTTTGATCCCCGGAACCCCATATGATCCCCCAGGTCCTCCAGGAGTGGTTCCTGAATGCAGAACCAGAAGCCCTGAGTACCATTAGGTGTATCCCTAAAATTAAAGAGAAAAAAGAAGAAAAAAGCTGTTTTTTAAAAATTACAGCATATTAGATGCAGAGAAGTAGCACTGTAGCACTGTCGTCCCGTTGTTCATCGATTTGCTTGAGTGGGCACCAGTAACGTCTCCATTGTGAGACTTGTTACTGTTTTTGGCAGCTTGCCAGGCTCTGCTGTGCAGGTGGGATACTCTCAGTAGCTTGCCGGGCTCTCCAAGAGGGATGGAGGAATCAAACCCGGGTCGGCTTTGTGCAAGGCAAACGCCCTACTTGCTGTGCTATTGCTATATATCTAGATAATATTAGAAAGCAGAGCTCCAAGACCTGCTTTTATTCAAAACACACAAATGAAAAATTTATTTCTACTATGGGAAGGTTAATGGCCAGAAAGCCTGTTCCATGTTTTCTTTGCTCTCTACATGGCTAAGTCTGATTGACATTCTACATGAAAATATGACAGAGAAGTAGTTCTGGATTTTACATTTGGGTTTTTCCTAAAGTTTCCTAATATACATCTTAGGAATAAACTTAGTATAAAGTTAGTATAAAGTTTCCTAATATACATCTCTGCATATTAGATGCAGAGAAGTATGACTGAAAAAATTTTAACTACACTCTCTATAATTTGCCTTATAAATTAATTTTACTCAAATTTTATGTTACATTGTTTGCAGTTCTTGAGTGAGTCTTTCTTTAAATCTGTTTTTAGAGCCTCCAGGTTTACTTGTAGCTTTATTGCCACAGTTACTGCTATTTGGCCACTGAGCACATGGTGGCAGCACAACCTAAGAACTGAGCTTTGTTTTTCTTTTATTTTTTTCTAAAGTATGACAAAAGCCTGACGCTTCAAAGAGAACATAGTCTAAGATGGGCAACCTCAGCATTCAAATAATTTTCACTTACACAACAAAGAATTCCAGCAAATGAACAAGACTAGAGAAATAGATCTTAGATAAAGAAGGGAGGATGGATTGGATATGTTCTTAAAACAGCAGAAACAATCATGGAGTGTTAGAACATCATGTGGAAAGGAGAACAGAAGACACTGAAAATACATTTGAAATGAAAAGTATTTAGAGCAAGATTCCTAACGGAGACTGAAATGTAGTGCTACAGACTTGGAGACACAAATGGAGAGGTGGGTCCATAGCAGGAACACAGGAAGACCCTTGGCCCGAACAGCGACAACCCTGGTCCACAGGCCATCCACGGGAAGGTGATTCCCTACACTGTGAACACAATGCACAACCTGCAATCAACTCATCTAGATAGCTACTAGTTCCCTACTTAAACTATCTTACCCACTACGTGGACCTCAGCTTAGTTCACTTGTAGTTCATTTCCCCTGCTTGTGGGTGGCACTGTGTTTAATCCCTGGCATCCCAAAACAAAAAAACAAAATGAAAATCTATGATGTCCCTAATAAGTTCAAACTTAACTCTCATTTATGCCATCTTTGGGCTTCATCCAATGCATTTAAGAAAATTAACTAAAATCCACTCTCAAGTTTATTAAGAATATTCTTTTTATCTTGTGAGTAGGTATTTTCTTTTCTTTGCAAAAAGACTTCTTTCGATAAATCATATTTAACAACTCAAAGAGTATAATGAGTATACAAGCAATTTCTCAAAAACAAATTAATCAAGTTCCTTCCTTTTGGTTTTTTTTTTAAAAATCCATATTCCAGGGACAGGAGAGATAATACTGAGGGTTAGGCCTTGCACACGGCTGACTAGGTTTGATCCTCAGCATCCCATAAAGTCTCCCAAGCACCTCCAGGTGTGATTCCTGAGCTTAGGGCCAGGAGAGAGCTCTGAGCATCGAGGGTTGTGCTCCCCTGCAACACACACACACACACACACAATCCATATTCTGGCAGAGAGGAAATAATGGCAGGTACCACTGTCCAGAAAGAAATCCTGCTTCCTGCCACGCCATGTTCTACTCAGCCAGAGACCTGAGCTTTGATCACATTTCTTACATCTGTTTTCCAGGAGAGTTCCGTTATGAAAAGCAATAGGTGGGTCACTTGTGTGATGCCTCCCCCTGAGTCACAGAGCTTTCGAGAGTATCAGTGAGGCACATGCAGTGGCATCAGCCCTAGCTTTCACCTTTGGAGCATCCACTGACGCCGAGCATCACTGAGGATGGCCACAGCCCAAACCAATCCCCTTCCCTCCCCGGTTTAAACTGTGCCTATGATCTTCTGACTTCCATAGCTTCTGACTGCTAGCTACTTCAGCCCTGGGGGATTCATCTTCACAACCTCACATAGAAGACAAAGTTGGTTGGGAGCCTGGGGAAATAGCAAAGGGGCAACGGCACGTGTGTGCCTTGCTCCATGGAGGTATCCACACTTCACAGGGTACAGCCCTGGAAACCCCAGAACCCCAGTAGGGTGGTCCCAGTGATCCCCAGGACCACAAGGCCTGAGCACCATACCCTGAGACCCTCGTTCTGAACCAGCAGCTCAGATGGCTGAGAACTGCTGGCCATGACCCCCCCATGGACACATGGACACTGCTTGGGAAAACAGACAAATAAGACAGGTTTGTTGAATGAATAACAAGAGCTCTAGAGTCTTAAGTCAAATTTAGACTTCCAGTAATAAGGTTGTTTTCTTATTGTCGCTTGTTGCTGTTGCTGTCTCCAATGGTGGGGCACAAACCAGGCCTCAGATGGCATGCAGGGCCTCCCAGGTGTGGGCATGCACTCCACCACTGAGCCACAGCCCCTCCCTATGTGCCTGCTTTTAAATTCGCAACAGATTCTACCCAAGGATCCCACTTCATCTGAGCTTTTTGTTGAGTCATTTCCTAAGACAGAAAACTGATACTAATCACAGCTAATGCTGACGAATAGGACTAGGTTTTACAAGGTCATGATACAAATAAGGAATATAAAGCATTGTACACCTAGTATTGAATAAAAGCAGATTTCTCTTTTCAAAAACCCTAACCCCTCCTTGAGGAGCAATAACAACAACCAAAAAACCTATACAGGAAACACCTGCTTAGCCCCTAAAGAATCCCGAGAGCGTTACACCTATCACCAAAGCGCTCTGGACCTAGTACTTAGAGCCCAAGTTTCCTGAGCCCAGACGCTCTCTGCAACTGTGAAAGTGAGAGCCTGCAACAGCTGGGCTGTCCTAAACAAGGTGGGCCTTGGGCTGCCGTCCCAGGAGGGCATTCCTGCTCTTCAGCACTGATGTTAAGGGGTACCAGGGTGGGGGGGACAGGCGTTGGGGCGGGGGGGGGCCGCATCACCTCTCTCAATGTCGCTGTCAATGTTCAGAGTCTCATTCAAAGGGAACACGACCCCTCTCTTGTACTGCTGCTTACACACTTTCAAGCCAATTCCATTGTCTTCACTTTCTCCGTATCCAAGGGTCCCCACGGAGATGTTCTTTAGACGATGATACTGTTTAAAAGAAAACCAGAACAAACCACAGGAGCTTTTGAGAGTCAACCATCAGAGCTCACAAACTCTATCTCTGCAGCCCCCTCTCCACCCCCCAACTGCTGTTCTCTCAGATTTCTCAGGAGACTGTCCAGTGTAAAATACCACAAGCCAGTTTTCCCTGACTGGGCAGAAATACCCTCTGTCAAAAACCTCTCCAGAACTTGTGTTCCAGGTGCCCCAGCCTCTCTTAGAGCCCACACCGCTAGGTTGCCTGCCTTCCCCACCTGGAGCCTGCTCCACCCCTGTTGCATGCCCCCCGCCCCGCGCCCCCGCCAGTGTCTCTCTGAGGGCCAGCACTTCCAGCAGTATAACCTGCTGGCTCCTTCCGGCCTGGGGCCTTGGCTGTTCCCTGGCTTAGATATTCCCTTTATCCTGAGAGGGTCACTGCTTTCAGGGCCTGACTCCAGTACCACCACCTCAGCGAAAATCCCTTTCCCATGAAAATTGCAGCCGCTTGTTACCAGTTTACTGGCATCACCAGGCACTCTCGTCTCCTCCCCGGCTTTATTCCAAAGCAATGAGCAGTTCCTAACCTATCACCGAGACCCAAGCCAACCACCCCCGACAGCTTACGTGAACACAGACTGACAAAACTTACCCTGACATTAGCACAACTTTTACAATGTGCCTAACTTGTCATACTATCTCTTCATTCAAGAGACTCTGGTATTCTGGGACACTTCTGCATGAATGGGGCAAATTAAAACTTAAAAAAATAATGGGGCCAGGGAGAGAGCGCCAAGGGCTGGTATGCAGGCTTTGCACGCAGGAACCATGAGGTTTGATCTCCAGCACAGCTGGGTGTGGCCCCAAAGCCAAAGTAAAAAGAAACACAAATTTGTAACAGGCAAAATCGTTCCTGTGGGGCTGGAGTGATAGCACAGGGGGTAGGGCGTTTGCCTTCCACGTGGCCGACCTGGGTTCGATTCCCAGCATCCCATATGGTCCCCTGAGCATGGCCAGGAGTAATTCCTGAGTGCAGAGCCAGGAGTAACCCCTGTGCATCGCTGGGTGTGACCCAAAAACCAAAAAAAAAAATATCATTCCTGTGATGAAATGTGTAGCTACAGAAATAGCAATAAACATCTTTGGGGAGTTCATGAAATATTTACCTTAGACTATTTTAGTATGGTCTAATTTTTGTGGTAGTTGTTGAGATAAATAAGTTCAAGTGTCAGTATGTTTCTAAAGGATAGGTCATTCGCAACAGAACACTTGCCTGATTGATGGCAAAAAAGATGCTTTCGTAAGCGTCCTCTTGAGTGTACACACTACAACTGTAGTCATCTTCATCCACGCCTGAATAACCTTTCAAAAATAAGTGTTTAAAAGCAATAGTGTTTTCTTCTTTAAAAGCAACTACCAGCTGGTTACTTAAACCAAATCGAACAAGCTAGAAAAGAAAAATAGAAATACAGGAATTTTACCATTTATCAAGGGAGGCAAGTGCTCTCTTATTCTACATAAGGTTTTTTATTTATCTTCCCCCTCCCCCATCTCTATGAACAGCAGCAAGAAAAACTCACTTATTTAGCTTTTACTAAGAGCAATAATGTTAAAGTTTTAAATAAGAAAAATTCCATTAAGCTGCTGCTAACCATTCAAATCAGCAACATACTGTAAGAAGTTATCACTTTTGGCTCTTCGTGAAAACTAAGCTAGAAAAATAAAAGAAGGACTTCTAAGCTGGGAAGTCGGACTTTATTTATTTTTTACATTTGGATTCCAGATTGTTTTAAAAATAGACAGCGGCCTGGAGTACAGAAGCAGGATACTTGCTTGCAGCCAACCTGGTTTAATCCCCAGCACTACATATGCCGCACCCCCACACACACCCTGAGCACCAATACGAGTGTCCCTGCATGCAGATTCCGGAGTAGGACATGAGCACCAGCATCAGGTGTAGATCCCCAACCAAACAAAATAAAATAAAATAAAAATAGATACAGGGAGATCGAGCGATAGCACAGAAGGGAGGGCAATTGCCTTGCACAAAGCCGACCCGGGCTTGATTCCTTTGTCCCTCTCAGAGAGCCTGGCAAGCTACCGAGAGTATCCTGCCTGTACGACAGAGCTTGGCAAGCTACCTATGGCGTATTCGATATGCCAAAACAGTAACAACAAGTCTCACAATGGAGACGTTACTGGTGTCCACTCGAGCAAATCGATGAGCAACAGGATGACAGTGACAATGATACAGGGAGAGCCAAGGGATGGCTTGGTGGCTAACACTACCTGCTTCAATGAGGCCATGCATTTGATCCCTGGTATACCCCACTATCTAGGACCCTCAGTGCTGCCACAGAGTGTGTGCTCTCTCGCCAGGTGTGTGCCCTTACTAACGCAGCATGAGAACGGTTTGAGTCTTGCTGAGCCTGCAGTTAGCACCACCACTAAAGTGCGTTGCATTCCCTGGTGAGCACTGTAGTCAAGTGTTCAAACACTACAAACGGATGTGTGACACCCTCCCTCCTCCATTTTCCCACCCATCTCAACAACTGCAACAGTAGGAAGGGAAAGAATATGAATATGTAAGTACATAAAGAAATAATAATTGGTGCACTTAGGAAAGTCGCAAGTTATGTTTTAGTCTTTGGAAATTAAATCGCAACTGTTTTGCACATGGCTTTTAAGAACACTTTTTTAAAAAATTTATTTTATTGAATCACCATGTGGAAAGTTACAAAGTTTTCAGGCTTATGTCTCAATTATACAATGCTCAAACACCCGTCCTTTCACCAGTGCCCATATTCCACTACCAAAAAAAGAAAAAAAAACCAGTATACCTCCCACCCCCCCACCCCCTCTGCATAACTGCCAAATTTCACTTCCTTTTCTCTTTACCTTGATTACATTCCATATTTCAACACAAAACTCACTATTGTTGTTGGAGTTTCAACACAGAACTCACTATTCTTGTTGAAGTTTACCCCCCAAGAATACGGCCCTATTGACAAGGAAACATTTGATAATTAGTTTTCCACTGATGAGAATAAAGAGATATAAAATCACGTGGCCGCTACTGGTTTAGAATTTCTGTATTTTAGTAATTAAGTCCAGGGAGATTTAAGTTGGAAATTGCATCATTTTCCTTCTTGGAGCAGCATGGAGCAAAAGCTTAGTTCACAGTCTGGAGACATGGCTGCAAGCACTCCCTGGGACCCCAAGTAATATAGCTGGCTCTGGATCCTGCTCGTTCAGCAGCAAAGCGGCTGTGCCAAGGCATGGTCACCTGGGTCAAATCTCGCCAGAGCTCGAGCCGGCACTGGCCCCGGCCTGAGACTGCCCAAGTGTCCCCGCTGTTTCAAGTTCAAAACACATTTTTTTTTTACCCGAGCCACCAAGTTAAGAATACTTTTTGGGTGCTGTTTTTCGGTGACACCTGGCTGTGCTCAGGGTTTACTCTAGGCTCTGCATTCAGAGATCATACCTGGCAGTGCCTGGGGGACCATGTGTGATGCTGGGGACTGAACCTGGGTGGGCTGTGTGCAGGACAAGTGCCTTAACTATCTGCACCTGCACTAGCCCCAAGAATACTTTTTCAAAGTGGGATATTTAGGGTCAGATAGAAAGGAGACAGGGGCTAAGGCCTTGCATCCTGCCGACTCAGGTTCAGACCCCCAGAACTGCATATTTTCCTTCCCAAACTACAAGAGGTCACTCTTAACCACAGAGCCAGAAGCAGTCTCTGAGTTCTGCTGGCTGTGGGGCCAAAAATAAAAATGAAACAAAAGAGGGGGAAAGGTATATTACTAACTACCAGTTAAGGGGTAACAATCATCAAAGAAATTCAATTATTTTAGTTCTGCAAGTACTCTTTTTTATCTTTTTTTTTATTTTTTGGGTCACACTCGGTGATGCACTGGGGCTACTCCTGGCTCTGCACTAAGGAATTATTCCTGGTGGTTCTCAGGGAACCATATGGGATGTTGGAAATCAAACCCAGGTTGGTCTCATGAAAGGCAAACACCTTACCCGCTCCAGCTCCTGCAAGTACTCTTTTTGTTTATTTATTTTTTAATTTTTTTATTAGTGAGTCACTGTGAGGTATAGTTACAAACTTACAAACTTTCGTGCTTGCATTTCAGTCATACAATGATCGAGTACCCATCTCTCCACCAGTGCCCATTCTCCACCACGAATGGTCCCAGAATCCCTCCCACCACCCCAACCCCATACCCCCTACCCCACCCCACCTGTGTGGCAGGGCATTCCCTTTTGCTCTCTCTCTCCCTTTGGGTGTTGTGA